>NW_028246258.1:0-239525 GCF_964263255.1 Lissotriton vulgaris | reverse complement strand
AATGCCTTAATCTGAAAGCAGCAGAACTTCCAGTCTCCTTATGTTAGCTGCCTTTGTAAGTCTAAATTATATATATCTCTTGCCGTGGATATAATAATTGTGTTTCGACTTGCATAAAACTCTATAATCAACTGATAAAATGCTTAGCTGATGTCAGCAGTACTGTACGAGTCTGAAATGCCACCGGCTTGTTTGGGAATGTGTTGAAAGCCACTTTGATTGCTGCTTGGAGTCGGTTGTGGAGCGGCAAAATGTAGGTTCCGCCCATATATGTTAAAATTTTACAGTTATACACTCGTATTTGACATTATACTCAGTGTGCCTTAACTCTATTAACTTGTGTGATGCATTTCACTATAATAATGAGATATAATCATTTTAGGGATAAGAGATTTATATACCAGTGCACCAGTGTTCAGTAAACATGTAATCATGTCTTCTTTTATTCACTTTTTCATAAATTCCTAAAACTATATGTGTATATGCATAATCGTGTATTTGAAGTTCATATTAACTGCTGTGTTGACTTAGCCTGGCTACAGGCCTCAATTGAAATGCATTTTGATTTCCAGTGTAGTCTTGCTTTCTTAGCTGGTGCCTTATCAAGTTTGTTACTAGCAAGAGAAAGGTTTATTGGGGGCGTGGCTTGGCGCCCGGAGGTCATGGCGGCGGATGACTGAAGGTCGGTGGACCGCTTTGAAGACTCACCGCTTTCTGCACTCGTTGCCCTGTGCGAAAGGCTCACCAAGATGTCGGAAGATGCCGGGACGATTTTAAAACATACGGCGGCCGTTCGAGTGCGAGCGCATCACCTTTTTCCACCGCAGAAAGTCTGAAGCGGTCTCAGCTCGCATCGCGGCCGCCATTTTGTGTGTTTGGCGCGATGATGCGCATCTCCTCAACGGCCTCAATTCTAGGTGCCTTCATGTCGGAGTGCCTTTCTACATCTCAGCAAGCTTTTTTATCTTGCACAATTTTTCTTTAATGACATGATCGCGAGTTCCTATCGCCATATTCATACACCAGGCTCTCCTTTTTAACACTGGTTTTGAGATTCCCTCACGGCCATCTCAGAAGTTTCATTCTCTCCTCAGCTTACAGACGATGCCTCCTTATGGACATTCTGTTTTAATGACAGGTCTGTTGCTCATTACATTTCTGCTCGCCAATTAAAGTGGCATTAACTGTTACTGTAAAAGCTGCACAGAGCCTATTTATGAGTTGCAGGCTGTATTGATACTTCTATTTTGTTGCCTTCTACTGCATGCTGTGCCCAACCTCTTATGGTGGTGTTTTGTTCTTTTTATGGACAATTGTCTCAGACTGCTTGACTTTTCTCATATCTCCCTTCACTTCATCTATACTGCATCTCCTCTCATAAGTTTCTTTGTCTCCTGCAAGATTACATTGCAAGATATCCTCTTTTTATTGCGACAGAGTTTGCTAATTGAAGTTTTATGGGAAGATTGAAGTCATTATCTCCTCTGACCACAACACCACAGCGCACTTTTATAAAAAACTCAATTTTTTCTGAGTTTTCTAAGTTTGAAGACCTCCTCCGTCTCTTTATGCCTTCTTCCCCATGTAAGTATGTTTATCTATTGTATCTCCACCTATCTTTAGTCGTAATTCACTTCTTTTCTCCTTTCCCAGGTATTTCTCCTTTATACTTCTTAGGTGTCATTGCTACTTTTCTTCTTCATATTCATTTTCCTTGCGAATTTTCTATCTTCCTTCTTCATTACACTCTTGTTGTTGCTATTTCCCAATTTTTCTTATTGACTTCTTCACATAATTTTCAATTTCCCACTTCTCTTCCATTTCTTTATCCTGTCTTAACCTTTATATTCTTTTTTGTTTTTGTTATTGTTTTGATCATCAAGTCCTTTCTACAGTACCCCTCTTTCATAGGTCTTTTAACTACTCTCCTTTTTTACTCATGCTTATTGAACATATACCATCCTTCGTTTTTTCTCTGTATATCCCTAAGTTGTCTGTATTACTTACGTTATCATTGTTCACTCTACCCTATTGCCCTTGTTCTCCTTGACTTAGTATGCCGTTGAGAATAATCTCATGGAATGTTAGAGGGCTAAACTCTCCCATTAAAAGACAGAGAGTCCTCTCTCATTTAGCTAAACTAAATGCAGATATAGTTTTCTTGACGGAAACTCACCTTACAGAGAATGAATCTCTCAAGTTACAAAAAGGACGGGTGGGTGAAGTCTTCTATTCTAGTGGTGATGGTAAACGTAATGGAGTCATGATGTCATGCCGAAAATCCTTGCATTATCAATTGATTTCTCAAGACTTAGATACGGAGCGCCGATGGCTTAATGTTAAGTTGATGTTGAAGGATGTTCCAGTCTCCTTTTTTAATGTCTATGCCCCAACTGGAGGTGACTCATCATTTTGGGTTTCAATGGCTAAACAGGTTACTCTTCACATGGAAGATAACTTTATATTAGCGGGGGATAACAATCAGGTTTCTGATCCCTTTATAGATTGTAATTCTAAAGTATCAGTTATTCCCAACAAGACCCATAAATCTTTCATCCATATGATAACACAACACAAACTTCTTGATGCCTGGCAGCTCTATAACCCGACTACCAGGGAGTACACCTTTTACTCCCCAGTTTACCATTCTCAATCGCGGCTTGATAATTTTTTTATTTCACAAACCATTTCACAATCGCTCATAACTGCTGATATAGGACCCATACTCTCTATCAGATCACGCCCCTATTTCCATGGGTTTAGATATTCTACCCAAAACCTATGCTCCAATAAGATGGTGCTTTAATAACACCCTTCTTCATGATTTGGCGTTTTCCAATTCCTTCAAGACCTTCTGTGATGAATATTTCCTCATTAATCACACTGAGTCATTGCCGTTTTCTGTTATTTGGGATGCATTTAAAGCCTCAGCAAGGGACTTTATTATAACATATGTGTCCAGAAAATTCAACATTGCCCGTAATCGCACACATTTGTTATTTAAAGACATTAAGAGATTGGAGCATTCTTTTTAGACATCCAACTCAAAAGAGGTTCTTGATGCACTTATCAAAACGAAATTGCAATTTAATAAAGAATCTACTGATAACGCTTCACTGTACCTTCTAAAATGTAGCGCAAAATTTTATGGTGGTAGAAATAAAGCAGGCAAGCTTTTAGCCAACTATTTAAAAACTAAACACAATAAGTTGAATATTGACTCAATTTACGACGATAACTTTGTTTTAAAGTTTAAAGATAAAGACATTTTAAATAAATTTGCTGCCTTTTATGAGAAATTGTACACATCTGAAACTAACCTCATGGAAGATACACTCTTACACTTTTTTCAAACTTACATCCTCCCCAACTCTTAACAGCTGAACATTCAACTTTAGAAAACAAAGTTACACAATCAGAACTCTTAAATGCATTACATCATCTCAAAAAAGATAAAACACCTGGGCCAGATGGGTTCACAGTGGAATTTTTTCTACATTTCTCCGACTTATTAATGCCCAAAATACATCTTCTAATTGATTCATTTCACTCTCTGGGGAAATCTGAGGGCTCTTTTTCAGATGCTCACATTGGCCTCATTCCCAAAGAGGGGAAAGATCTTAGGTATTGCAAGAATTTTCGACCCATACCCTTTGTTAATATTGATTACAAATTGTTTTCAAAAGCATTAGCTTTACGCTTAGATCCCTATTTTCCACGAGTACTGGGCAAAGAACAATCTGGCTTTGTGAAAGAACGAGTCATAAAAGATAATACTAGACTCTTCTTTGATATTCTCTCTAAAGCTCCCCATTTAAATCATTCTTTAGCAGCCATAGCCTTGGATGCTGAAAAGGCATTTGATAGAGTGGAATGGCACTATGTATTTCATACCCTTAAATGGTTCGGCTTTAATCCTAATTTTATTTCTTTAGTGTCTTTTATATTTTAATTCTCAAGCTGCTGTCTTTGCCAATGGTCTTATGTCACCCCTTTTTAGTCTTGGAAGAGGTGTACGTCAGGGTTGTCCCCTTTCCCCTTTTCTTTTTAATTTAGCCCTTGAACCTTTCCTTTCCAAATTTCGTCAAAATTCACAAATTTCGGGGTTCCATACCTCTGATACTCATGTTAAGCTAGCGGCGTACGCTGATGATATCTTGCTTTTCATCTCGGACCCAACTGATTCGATTCCCGCCTTTCTTGAGGAAGTCAATACTTTCTCTTTGATTTCGGGTTATAAATGAAATAATGATAAGTGCGAGATTTTACCTTTAACTAAAGATACCTTTAAGGATGATTTTAAGTCCACTAATTTTACCTGGAAGTCTTCCTCTATTAAATATCAGGGCTTACACTTTGCACCAACTATCAAAGGAACAGTAATATTATGTCTGAATACTTGCCTTCAAAAAATCTCAGATCTCACCACCAAATGGCACCCCTTATATTTGTCCTGGTGGGGTCGGTTATATACCATCAAAATGATGCATACACCCATTGTCTTATATACCATATCTAATATTCCAGTTCCTATATCCGCTAAACTTTTCAAAGCTGTTAACTCAGTTTTATCAACCTTTTTATGGAATAAGAAGACACCACGTATATCTATCCTCAAGCTTGCTTGCTCCAAAGAAGAAGGAGGGGTTAATTTTCCTCTTTTCCCAGTTTATCATGGGGCTTTTCGATTACGACAGGCTTTATATTGGCTGCTTGATTCTATTGATAATTCTCCTTTATGGGCTTCAGTTGAACTTTCCTTTATCTCTCCTTTTTCGTTTCAAGAGTACCTCTCTTTCTCGCGTAAACCCGAAGTTATTTCTAATCCACTTTTTAAATTCACCTCTAAACTCTTTAGTCCTCTGTACCCCTTAGCTCCTAATACTACAGCCTCCTTTCTAAGCTCCACAATTTAGCATAACACAGGTCTACTGATACGGAACAAGCCCTTTTATTGGAAAACGTGGAGATAGCGTGGTTTGCTGTGGGTTTCCCAACTCTTCTCAAATGGAGAATTTCTCTCTTTTTCTTCACTCAGTCAGCTGTATAATTTGCCCAATTCATTTCTCAACAAATATAATGTTCTTCGAACAACCATTTTAGACGCATATTCACTCCTCTCCACTAATGCTCAACCATCTCAACCCGTGCACACACATACAAATCTATCCTTACTTTTATGTCTTCAACCCAAAGCATCATCTTTGTATACATTTCTCCAATCCACTCCTACACCTAGACATAAATCACTGATTGAAGAATGGTGGGAGAAGGATTTTGACGTTGATTGGTCTTTATTAGTATGGATAGCCATATGGACAAAAATTCGCAAATCCTCGAGATCAGCTAGCCTCACACAAAGATTGTGTTATATTTATCACAGACTTTTTCTGTCCCCACAGATTCGACATAAAAGGTTTCCTGACACACCAAATATTTGCTGGTCTTGTGCTTCTCCTGACACTGATTTATTTCATAAGTTATTTCTTTGCCCCCTAGTAAGCAAGTTTTGGACACGTGTTTGTGCTCAAATTAATTACATTTTTAACACACATATACCATTCTCTATAACTAATATCTTTTTAGGCAGCCTTTCACCAGCATGGGATGGCATAAGGAACTTTAAAATTATTGATTTATTAATACCAGTTGCCTTTCAACAAATACCGAGGAATGGGAAGAATTTCTCTAACATTTCATACAAAGCTTAGGGGTATGATATCTGTCATAATCATAGAATGGATACATTCTCTAATTTACCTTCACCTATGATTGCAAAGAAGATTCAACTTTGGTTACCTATTACAATGTTTTTTGATAAATGTGCTAAATCGCATTCCTTATTGGACCCTCTCAGTAATAAGTTCTCAAACCTCCTTAATTTATATACCTTATGTACATTGTTTATATTTCTATTTACATAATTATCTTTTTACATTGTTTTCCTCATGACAATGTTCGCTGATCCTTTCTTTTCTTTTTTTTCTTTCTTTTTTCACATTTATGCTGATATATATTGTTGGTTCGCTAATTGTTATTTGTAAAATTGTAATTCTTAATGACACATAATTTTCCTAATAAAGTCTTTTTCAAACCTGAGAGAGAAAGGTTTATTGTTTGTATTGGACTGCTGATATTGAGGCCTGGTGGGAAGAACTTGGCTTTGAACGTGGAGGATTAACGGTCAGTAGAGGCCTCCTGTTCAAATTGTACCAGGACTGCGAGATGTTTGAGGTTGCCGCTCAAGGACCAAGTTTCAGTCCTATGGGAAAATTAGGGGAGATTGCAAATGCTTCTCAAAAGTAACAATTTGTTTGGTTCCTGGTGTTGTGAAAGGAGAAAAGGCTGTTTCTGAAACACTTGTTACTTTAATTGGCGTTCCCACAGATAGCAGAATCAAATTCCCATTAGACTTTGAGAGGTTCAGACCTCTCTGCTAGCCTTATTTTTGTAAGTGTGAAGCTTTAAGCCAGACACCTATTCTCTTTTCCCATGACGTCTACGGAGGTCCAAATCATGCTGACACCTTCAATGCTCCCTAAATAGATTTACTAATTAGATGATCCTGTAGTTGATTTATGTTTAGAAGAGAGAAGTGAAGTTTATTTATGGAACACCTGTTTACTTTGATTTGTTTCCTTATTGTTGTGGCTGTTACTATACCATATCTAATTTTATTTCTAGTTAATCTATTGAGATAGTTCAGCATACAAGCTGTATTGTTGTATCTTATGAAATTATTCTGAGTTCAGTTATGTACTGGATTGATTAACAATTTGAAATAAAACCCATTTAACCATATTTTGTTATTCCTGGTACTTACTGTCCAGTCACATTGGCTCCACAACCTAGAAATGTATTGTTGATATTTTCTCCGTTACATCACTTCAAGTCAACCAACAAAGATTCATATGACAAATTCGGGAAACATCTTCACAACTTTGTTAACAGATTGAGGTGTAAGTACCTGCGCTTTTTCAGTAGTATATAAATAAAACCTGCACCGATGAAGCCGTGCCCCCAACATGTCTTCTAAAGAAATAACATTCCAATCTGGAAATAGGGGGCATATTATCAAGGGGGTTTATCTCCACTTTTTTGGCTTTAAAAGCCAAGAAAGCGGAGATAAAATTATCTCCCTATTACCTAGTGTCGCTAACACTAGTTAGCGACTGCTAGTAGGAGATAGCGACCATCTTGGGCCCCACTTTGAATGTCAGTGATATTTATCACTAATGACATGCAAAGTGGGCGTGCCAAGATGTTAGCGACTGAAAACAGTCGCTAACATCGCTATCTCCTATTACCAACTTTTGGAGATATTTGCGCTAAGCGCAAATATCTCCAAAAGCTAACACCTGCTCTGAGCAGTTCTTAGCCATGTTATCCAATGGGAGGTGGATAACATGGCTAAGAGCATTAGCTCGGTAATGCATGAATATTGCTGACTTTTCAGTGATATTCATGCATTGCAGCGATTTTTATCGCATTTGCGATAAACCTTGGTAATACCAAGGTTTATTTGCGGTAAAAATCGCCGCAGCTCAGCGGTAAATTTTTGTCTCTAACCAAGCAATAGCGATAATTATCGGTATTGCTTGGTAATATGCCCCTAGGTTCCTAGTAATCTTAAGCCTTGAGTGCTCAGGACATCTGGTACTTTTCGCTCCCTTGTAATGTTATGTGCTTATCTAGGTTCCTGATCGATACTGTGACCTTATGCCCCTATTCGGCTATAAAGCCCTTTATTCCCTATATTGGCATAACCGTTCAAGTGCGATTTTCTGTAAAGTCATCTCTGGCCTCACACGAACAGAGCCACATTCCAGCATGACTCTCTGCTACTTCCTTTGCGACCAATTAGTGCAATGACAAAGCAGCAGTCACTATCTGATATTCCTAGATAACACTCCGAGTTCTTCAACAAGATAAAAACTTAGCAAACCTGGAAATCCCCGCTTGCTATGTTTTGATTAGTAATGGAACTCTAATGAGCAACTGATAACTGTCACTTCCTAGTGACATCTTTAATTGACGTCTTATGTCCAGCAAACTTGCGTCAAACCCGGCACCTGTCAGGTATAAATATTACCAACGTTGCCTTAAGCAATGAGCGAACCTGTTGCTGATGCCAGCTGCCTGCATGACCCCGTGTTGGTAACAACTAGCACTCTGTCGCTGCAGCCTGCTATCCTGTGGTGGTGAAGCTACTGATTACCATTATCGCCGCTACAGCGCGAACTGTGGTTCAGTACGCTTGAGGAGCCGTGCAGCCGTCCTCTGCGAAGACATCCAGCCCAGCTGCCCGCGGACGCTGTCACCCCTCCTTCCTCGACGCGCTGAGAGAAGCAGCTGCATTTCTCGTGCAGAGAAATCCAGTCCCGGCGCTTCCGGTTTACCCTCGCAGGTGACTGGGATATCGAGAGAGACCCCTGAAGGAGATACCAATCCTCCATCATTCTATTCAGAGGTATGGTGTTGACTAAACCCTTAGACGAGAATTCTTGAAACAAACCTTGGCAAAACCAACTTAACTTAAGCTACTCACTTACTCCCCTTTTCACGTGTTAGGCTTAGGTCAGGCACACCGGGGTAGGCTTAGTTAGAAGCACCAGTTGAGTATGTTAGCCTAATGTATATATGACTGTATATATGTTTTATTACTTTTAAACCATTGTATGGCTAAGAAACCATATCAATGCTTTTACAGTTCTATTTCGCAATTCTTATCTTACTGTACGTACTTTTCATAATAACAGTTATTGCAATTGTGGCAATACATTTCTCTTGTATGAGAAGAAAGACTGTTCAATAAATGTTAACCCTTTATTGATAAACGCCCGTCTCTCTATTCTCTACATATTGTGAAAGTAAACTGCACTAGACTGACTGAGTGAAATCTATGTCTATTGTTTCACACGACCCTAGAGATCGACTCTTGATCTGAGGAGCAAAGTTGTCATGTTGCACGGTTGTTGGAAAACTGAATCCCTTCTTGTCTGTGCCAAGGAAGCTGATCACTTCCTATGCAGAGAAGAAAGTTTCCAGTGACCTCTGAGCTAGTTGGTAACACAACCCAATTAAGTTTAGCATAGTCAGTGGAGGCCTGGAATATCCGCAGTTCCACGTCGATACTACTGTTTATGTTATTCCAATGCGCAGGGCCTAGTGGGAAACTAGGAACTACACTACATGGCGCCCAAACGTTTGGTAAGGCGATAAACTAACGTAAGACTTGTAGAGTAACTCAGTCGTGCATATTTCACACCCCTTTCTCCCGTAAAAACTCCAATAGACGTCTGGAGTGGGTGAAAGGTTAAAATCCGCCCGACCTTAGTAGGAAGAGATTCCTATGTAAAGCTCTGGTTTATTCAACGTTGAAGGATACAGTGTTCCAAAATATTGTGCATCTAATCTTTGTCTCCTTGGAGACCTACTCTGCAAAAACTGCATTTTTAGAATGTCAGAAAATGAAGAAGCAGTTAGACTGGCTTCCATACTAATAGAGGAAGACACGAGTCTCCTACAGGCAGACCCGGATGCTATTATCATCCCGGTCCAGTTAAGAAGATCTATAACTTTAAAACTTATAGATAACGGACTGCCACCTCAAGGTGGTACAGTAATTTTCGTGATAGAGGCTCACGAGTATCGGCAGACAGAGGTATTCTATTCATGGATAAACTTTCCAGCGGTAAACGCTATAACACAAGAGTTTCACTATTACAAAATAGAGGAACCTCCGGATGAGTACGCCCCTTTCGAGGAGGTTGAAATTCCACTTAAATTTCAAGAGCACCTGCTCTGGTTTAATGGCGCCCTAAAACACAATGATCACATTACCAGGCTCGGTCCACTAGGTAGACCAGGAGCCACGTGGCCGGTTCTAGCCAGCTACACACCACATCCTGACATTGCAAAAATGTCTAAGGAAGAGCTGTTAGCACAGCTAAACACATTAATAAAAATACATAGGCAATTAGTCCAATATGTAATACGGACTGCAACAGTCCAGCCAGCTGTTAATTCACACCAGCTGACCCCTCATCAGGGGAACACAAATAAAATTACACCACAGAACATACAGTCATGTCTTGGTAAAACACCCGTAAAACGGGAACAAATTCCTTTCTGGTTAGCCCAGAAAATCACTCAAATAGAGGCAGTATTTCCTGATACTACCCCTATTGAGAAACACAGAATCTTGACCATCTGCCTTCCTATGGGAATCGCACCACACGTGGAGGACTGCGACACTTGGGGTACAGTCTTTGCTTCCATTTACACAAAAACACACGGTGTTCCGTCTATGGCGGTAATACCAGACGTGCTAAAACAGATTCAAAATGAATTCGGTCCAGAGCCCGCTTTAAATCTAGGTATGAAATTACTGAAAGACTTCAAGCAGGTCACGGCTATATTATTAGCCAACGTAAAGGGAGAAGCAGCATCTGTGGCGATCCGCCAGAAGTTGAGGGAAACAGATATAAAAGATCCTGTTGAGCTTGCAAAAATCATAGAGAAATGCTATGAAGAATTAGGTAGAGACAGCTTGGGTGGAAAACCAGTTAAGCCCCAACTGCTCGAAAATCCTGAAAAATTATTTATTAAAAATAATTTAAACACTCCTAAAAAGAGCTGGGATGGAAATAAACAATCCACTCCCAAGGAAAAAGTTTTCCAGACCAGAGGAAGGTCTTCTCGACGGAGGGAAAGAACTCCGACTCGAGAACGCCAGTCTCCCCAACGGGAGCACTCTGAGAAAAGATATAATCTTAGAAATAGGGATAATATAAAAAAACCTGATAGATATCAAAGTATTGATACACGTCCCTCTCGATCTTCTCCACAGAATTCGGAAAGAAGAGGACGGTCAGACCCAGGAGAGCACACCAAGTCCAAAGACAAGGAACCTGCTCAAAATAAGAAATCTCAATTTCAGAAAAAGAAGGTAGCCAGTATTAGAGTAATCAACCATGCCGAGAATACTGAGGACACAGTTGAAAAACGGGGAGTGGGCATTGACAATGTTGGACAGTGCAGCAGAAATCAGTATAGCGCGCAAGATCTTGATGAGTCATCTGGAGACAGTGGACACGAATGAGTACATTCAGGTTGAAACTGCCGACACCAGACTTAGCGAGCCCCATAAAATATACGAAATAACATTGCATATGGAGGGTGATAAGACTAGGAAAATTAAGGGTCTGTTTTGGGATAAGCTCTCAAAAGGCTATGATATTCTGTTAGCTGAAAAAGATTGGCCCCCGGAGTTTGTCAGGGAGTGCCCTCGTGGCGAAGAAGTGATTATGCCTGCCTTCTCGAATCACATACCGATTCACAAAAAATACACATATGCAAGGAAATGGGCAGTAGCCCAGGCACCTGCATTGTATAAAAATCATGTAGGATGGGATGAGGACTCTCCGCCTCACAAAATCCAGCTAAAAAGTGAACCAACTGCCCAACGGCAGTATCCCATAAAGCAAGAAGCTAAAAAACAAGTCAGGGAGATCTTAGATCAACTTGAATACCAGGGGGTGATTGAAACATGCACCTCTCAAATGAACAATCCTTTGTTTCCTGTCTCCAAGCCAGACAATTCATATCGTCTAGTTTTGGACTACAGACATCTTAATACATGTTGCAAAACCTTTGCAGTACAAAACTCGCATAGTGCAGCCCTAATGAATAACATAGTTAGGAAAAAATACAAAACGACATTAGACATTTCTAATGGTTTCTTTTGTCAAAACATTGCACCAGAAAGCAGATACTTGACCGCTTTCTCCGCATTTGGGTCGCAGAAAAAATTCTGTCGACTCCCACAGGGGTTCAAGAACAGCCCAGGACTATTCTCAGCTAGGGTAACAGAGTTACTACAAATCTATGATGATGAAGCATTATCTTACGTAGATGATATTTATCTCACAGACGACGACTTGGATACTCACTTGAAAAGAGTGAACACCATTATACTTGGGTTCGCAGCAGAGGGTTACAAATTCAACTTTAAAAAGTCCCGAATTGCCCATCTGACAGTACTATTTTTAGGGTACGAATTATCAAGTGAAGGGAAAAGCCTAGCGGACAACTTCTTAGAGAAGTGCGCTGTACTCCAAGCTCCAAAAACGCTGAAGAATTTACAATCAATACTAGGTTTTCTGAATTTCGGAAGAACTTACATTCTAAATTACGCAGAGAGGGTTAAACCTCTCTACGAACTAATTAAACCTGATTTAAAACAAATAAATTGGACTCAAAAACACACAGAAAATTTTGAGATCACTGCAAACAGACATGTTAGCAAAAACAAAATTAGATTCACGTGACAACACGATCGATCTTGTATTCCGAGTCATCCCAGGAAGATGCGGATTCACGTACCTAAGCTCTAATGAGGGAGAAAAGGTACCAATTTCAATTAAATCTCACTTGTACACACAAGCAGAAAAAACATTCAGTCACACAGAAAGCACTGTGAACGCAGTGCAAATCGCATTAGCAAATGAAAGAGAACTAGCACACGGCAAACGGATTAATATCCTTACAGCGGAATCCGCCTTCGAGGCGCTATTCAGCCCAGTAAACCTGCCTACAGTGTCACTGGATCCGAAATGGATACAGTACATAGATTCTCTAGGAGCGGAAGACGTGAAATACTATTTCGCCCCGCAATACAAAGAACTGAATGATTTAGAATATGAAGAAGAATATCCTCTGCCAATCGAAATTCTGCCTCTCCCACAATACGCCTGTATAATCTATACAGATAGCTTTGTACAGCTATTTAATGTAGAGAGCAAATCCTACAATGCAGCATGTGCGATTATTAAAGGTCGTTGGCTGTGCGGTAAATTCAGACCGAAAGTAATAAAAACTGAATCAGTAAAGTACTGTTCGGTTCAAAGAACTGAAATCAGATCTTTAAAGATGGCGCTCGAAAATGCAGAACGTGAATTCCCGACACTTATAGTGTGCGATTCTTATTTTTGCGTCAACTCTTACAACAATAAGCTGCAGACTTGGATCGAAAACGACTACAAAGATGACACAGGTGCCACAATAAAGCATAAAAAGCTCTGGAACGAGGTAGCTCTTTTACACAAAGAACTACAAAAGACTCACGTGATTCACGCACAGAGTCTTCAACGTGATGGCGTTCACGTTGCAGGGAATTCATTGGCTAAAACAGCCACCGCGGAAGCAACTAACCCGGCTTCCGTAGCCACAAAAAAGCGTACAGATAAGTATATAGACGGGGAAACCATGCTGGCAGTAAAAACGACCGTAAAAGGCGACTGTGCAGCGCTACCCGTAAACTATCCACTCAATTATGCATACATAATAGATGCAAACTCCGTTCCTTTTGCTCGAATCCCTGGAGTGGGGGATAGAGTAATTCCAAACAGGAGCAGGAGAGGCTTCCTATTACTGGAAGCACACATGGGGTTGGGTCTGAAACACCAAACAATCAAAGCCTCTCTGAAGGAATTACAATCAGAGTACTGGTGGCCAGGAATGAGTATAGATATTCAATGTTTTGCTCAAAATTGTGAAGACTGCAACAGAGATCGCAGTAATGAACAGGCCAGTGTAGTTTCAGGATCCCTTCTAGACAGCATAAGGCGGTCTATCTGCGCAATCAAAGAAGAGAAGCGCGTCCCTGTGTACAACGTTTAAGACGAAATACACTTAAAAAATGAGGCCCCAGCGCTCGGCTGATGCTAGAACGGTTATAAAAGATCTGCGAGTCCATATCGGCACATACGCAATTACCACGTTCCATTCTGACCAGGGTCCTGCTTTCAGCTCTCGAGCCTATAAGGGGGCCATGGCCAGCATGGGAATTGGGTTGCGGTATTCTTGTCCGTCGCACAAGTGTGGTAGAAAGAAAAAACCGGGACATAAAGCAATCTATAACAGCGAAGGTATTAGGTTCAGGCGCTGGGTGGGTCAAACATTTAATAAGTGTCCAGACTAGTCTTAACAACATGCCAAGAAATTCTCTAAAAGGTTTCAGCCCATACGAACTATTGTTCGGAATTAGAATGAACGTTCAGGACCTCGATAGTCAGATGTCAGTGGTACAAGAAGAAACAAAGCACTTTGATGTAAAAGACCGTTTGGCTGTTTTACAGGAACTGAATGAAACAAGAAAATCATTAATCAACATAAAGTTAAAGCAACAGCCAAGTACCACTGACGAGGCACCACCCGCAACAGCCCCAGCAAGGCCTGTCTGGATTCCAAAGATTGGGGATCTAGTCAGAGAAAAGATCGCGGTGAAGAAGGAATTTGGGCCTTCTTACAGAAAAGCAGTACCTGTCTTAGCAGTCACCGGAACAAGATCAGTTGTGCTACCGCCCCTTGCTGGTAAAAAGGAGAACAGAATCGTATCCATCGATCTGGTAAAACCACAAGCATGTGGCCTATAATCAACAGTAGGCCCAGTGGACTCCCAAGAAACAACAGAATACCCAAACTTGCAACAATCCAAGAGGTTCAAACTGAAAGACTCATCACATTCGATCAGCCTGCAGTGCACAATGAAGGACTATGCAATAATGCCATGGAACTCGTGCCTCTTGAAACACAGATTGAAACAGTTCGTCAGGAAACAACACCAGTCTACAATGATGTGGCATCAGAAAGTGCTACCGAGAGAAAGATTGAAAGAACAATCCCATCAATTGACAGAACTGCCTCTGGTTATTTCATCAACTTCGACAACTTCTCTGAAGATTTTAACGACCCCGAAGTGATGCCAGAAACAAAAAAGTCTTTTAAAGAAAAAGCAACGGAACTCTTTCATCAACTGAAGAAAATCTACCTTGTTTCCCCTTGGCTAGAGTTCTGGTTCGGTCTAGGTGTATTTTTCCTCCTGCTTTGGCTCATCATGGTACTGTGTTTGGGAAAATTCATTGAAGGAAAATATATTACAATGGACACAGCAAGTCAGAACATCAACCTAGTCCTGAAACCACACAGATCATCCCACGTGAAGAAAAGAGAACTGTCAACAGTAAATGTCACAGCAATTCCAATACCTGGTGGGGTAGTATGGGAGAAAACAGACTATGAGATCTATGGTCCGGTCGAAATCCTGAAGTATCCTCATCAACTAAAGGTTTCCTTAAGTGACTTTGTGACACCAAGTACATTCTCTGATGATTGGGACTTTAACAGTATTAATGACATGATGTCTGATTTAGTAATGTCAGCTAGATTCACAGATCATGATTATTTACAAGGTTCATCTAGTTATGAGCAGTTATTCTGTTACACCCACTATGGGGATCATTACTTGCATAAATCTGCACAGCCTAGAAATGTTTTTATGTATAATCAATGGGAACATTGTTCTACACCACCTAAAAGCAGTTCTAAAGCATTTTTTGAGAAATTCAAATATTTTTCAGGGTTTAACACCAGTAATGCAGAAACGTTTTATTATAAACTGTTAGATAAAACAGGAATGAAAACAATGCTGACAAATTCAAAATTGATATATTCAGAAGCATTTTATGATAAAATGATGACATTTGGTTTTGATTATTGGAAAAATAATATTGAAACGAAAACAATTTGGGGTACAAAAGATTGGCAGGTGCAAGGCTTAGAAGCACTGTTTAGAACCTGCATGATACCAGAACAAATGTTATTTTTAAATGACACTGTACACCAAACATCTTGTCTTGGCCTAGCTAAGATCAAAGACCTTAAAACACCGTCTATACCAAAGCCAATAGCTGAGAATGCAACTGCAGATAATGAGTTAGACGTGTCACACATTTTACATTTCAACAGAACACATCCTGATTGGAAAAAATGGTTAATCTGGCCTACAGACACAAATAGCTGTCAAGATAGATTCCTGAATAAAACACAGGGATTAATAATGACCAGATTGGACTCAAGATATTCCCAGAGACAACATCCAGGAATAATAACAACATACAGTGTAGGGAAACTCTGCCTAGAATGGCTAACTACATCCACACTGGCTGAAATTAAGCAACACTTGTCTTTATTAAAAGATGGTGCTGATTTGCGCGATTTCATTCTTGGACCACGCAAACAGCGTCAAAAGCGTTTCATAGCGACCAGTATCTATGCTGCTTACAACGAGGCTTGGAAAGTAAAGCAAATTGAAACTGCTGAAAAAATACGAGAAATTGATCGTATTAATTTGGAGAAATCACTTTCTGTGGTAGACAATGGGTTAATGACTCTGTCTTCCAGAATATATTCTTTGGACAATATTGTATCCTCTGCCTTTGATGTGATAGACAGAGATTTGCTAATGTTACAACATGGCCAGTCTCAATTACGCTCTATTATAGAACTAGGCTGGACGCTGCAAAATCTTCGTTCAGGCTATGTGCCTTGGCGTTTGATAAACACAACGTCATTATTTTCCATTTTTAACCTTACTGATAAACAGATCAGTTTGGCACAGAAAGGAGCAGACTATACAATCTTGAGCATCGAGAAACTCGAGAGATTACCATTGACAATGTCAGAGAGTCCTGTCATTGAATGGATAATACACTGAATTATCACAATTCCGATAACAACTTTCCGATTTCATAAATGCCTTGAGTACATACCTGCTGGCCAGTATGAACAATTGGGTAAGGGATATATTAAATCCGAATGGAAATTACCATACACTCATTCTTGCTATAGTGACAGCGACAAAAATGTATTTCTTAGTGGTGACAACTGTAAACACTCACTAAGCGGTATACTTTTGTGTCAGGGTATTAATTTACACGGAGCATGTGATGGAAATTCAAACAACCTCTCATGCCACCAGCTAGTCACACCTGCAACTCAGATAGAGCCCTTCTTTATGCAACTTTCGAACGGGAGTTACATTCTTAGAACGGATCACAGGTGCTGTGGCCTCGCGCCCGGACTAAGTTATCTAGTACAAGTAACGTCCATGGTCAAATGCTGTATGCAAGCATTGTTCCCGAGCGGGCCTCCAGACATAGTGACTCCCCTCTGGCCTCGTCTGAATCTCTATTCTATACGAATTGATACATTAAGCAAAATGAAATCTGTGCTTTTACAGACAACAGTGCCTATAACGTCATCTAAAGAGACGTATGATCTTCTAGTCGCAAGGACGGCTACTGAGGTTCATGACCTTTTATCAACAAATTGCCCCGTGCATTTCGTAGAAATGTTTAGCCAACTCCTTAACATGTCTAGTGCAACAAGCATCCCAGGCATATTTAAGACAGTCTTTACGGGACTGCTAACACCCTTCCAGGCAATTTTGGGAATCTTTCCTAATTTTGTGCACTCCATTTTTGGTGGTACTCCACTATTTTTGGGACTCATCGCAGGGATTCTATTTTTGACCATCCTGCTACGTTATGGCATGCCTCGGCTCAGACATAGCTCCCATGGGAATGGAAGAGACAATCCTAGCAATGCGCTACAGGGACAGGATAACTAACGTCCTCGGATTGGCCAAGCTGAGATATCTAAACATGACCTGGTTCCTTTCATTCAGACCGATATGGCAAAATTGCATTTTACCTGTGCTACGGTGTATGCTTTGCGGCGAGGAATGCGTGTTGGACATCTGTCTTTCACTTCCATCAGCAGTACCAATGGAAGTCGATACTTTGCTAAGTCCAATAACGGCTCACGCATTGTGTTGTCCCCAGCGGCTACCAATCCTGATGACGGCATTCGTGGAGACTCCTGTACTACAGCCAAGTGGTAGCAGTGGAGCGAGTGACAAAAGCAACATCATCCAGGTACAACGTTCTGTGAGCATTGCTGGTCCTGCCTTCGATGACAGCAATCATTCTCACACCTGCCAAGTTACAGCGCTATCTAATTTGGTTGAACTATCACCTGATTTTGTAGACCAATTCTTTGCGAGCCTGTCTGATACGATGTTCTCTCCCATAGAGAAACAATAACTTTTTAAACTTTTGAAAAGCTTTCCGACACACAGCGTTCCCATGAACTCTGAATTCGGCCTTCAGTTTTGATCAACAAAAAACTGCCAGGAGCTTTGGAAATCTATTTTCTTTGAATTGGACAATTTTTTTAATATTGACCTTTTTTTTTGGCACGAACAATTCTTTGCTTAACGTAAAAACTATTCTTAGAGAACAGAAGCTTCACACTTCTATTTCTAAACACATCTAGAGACATAACAACATTACACCAGCCTCTAGCACACATGTTATTACAATGCATTTTTATGTGATGATTTATCTCGCATTTCTTCTGTCAGAGATACTTCATGTGTAATTCCTTTTGCATAATCGTTCATTGATTTTATATGCAATAACCTTTTGAATGATTACTATGCTTTAAAAAACGTACAGTACCTGAAATTCCATGTATTGCAAGTACGCCTATTTCGAATGCATTTATGTATTTTGGGGTGGGCTATGTTACACAATATTACACATGCATCTAATTGCTTAGTTTTAGTAATTTTGATGGACATGAATACGTGGAGTGGGTGTTATGTGCTTATCTAGGTTCCTGATCGATACTGTGACCTTATGCCCCTATTCGGCTATAAAGCCCTTTATTCCCTATATTGGCATAACCGTTCAAGTGCGATTTTCTGTAAAGTCATCTCTGGCCTCACACGAACAGAGCCACATTCCAGCATGACTCTCTGCTACTTCCTTTGCGACCAATTAGTGCAATGACAAAGCAGCAGTCACTATCTGATATTCCTAGATAACACTCCGAGTTCTTCAACAAGATAAAAACTTAGCAAACCTGGAAATCCCCGCTTGCTATGTTTTGATTAGTAATGGAACTCTAATGAGCAACTGATAACTGTCACTTCCTAGTGACATCTTTAATTGACGTCTTATGTCCAGCAAACTTGCGTCAAACCCGGCACCTGTCAGGTATAAATATTACCAACGTTGCCTTAAGCAATGAGCGAACCTGTTGCTGATGCCAGCTGCCTGCATGACCCCGTGTTGGTAACAACTAGCACTCTGTCGCTGCAGCCTGCTATCCTGTGGTGGTGAAGCTACTGATTACCATTATCGCCGCTACAGTGCGAACTGTGGTTCAGTACGCTTGAGGAGCCGTGCAGCCGTCCTCTGCGAAGACATCCAGCCCAGCTGCCCGCGGACGCTGTCACCCCTCCTTCCTCGACGCGCTGAGAGAAGCCGCTGCATTTCTCGTGCAGAGAAATCCAGTCCCGGCGCTTCCGGTTTACCCTCGCAGGTGACTGGGATATCGAGAGAGACCCCTGAAGGAGATACCAATCCTCCATCATTCTATTCAGAGGTATGGTGTTGACTAAACCCTTAGACGAGAATTCTTGAAACAAACCTTGGCAAAACCAACTTAACTTAAGCTACTCACTCCCCTTTTCACGTGTTAGGCTTAGGTCAGGCACACCGGGGTAGGCTTAGTTAGAAGCACCAGTTGAGTATGTTAGCCTAATGTATATATGACTGTATATATGTTTTATTACTTTTAAACCATTGTATGGCTAAGAAACCATATCAATGCTTTTACAGTTCTATTTCGCAATTCTTATCTTACTGTACGTACTTTTCATAATAACAGTTATTGCAATTGTGGCAATACATTTCTCTTGTATGAGAAGAAAGACTGTTCAATAAATGTTAACCCTTTATTGATAAACGCCCGTCTCTCTATTCTCTACATATTGTGAAAGTAAACTGCACTAGACTGACTGAGTGAAATCTATGTCTATTGTTTCACACGACCCTAGAGATCGACTCTTGATCTGAGGAGCAAAGTTGTCATGTTGCACGGTTGTTGGAAAACTGAATCCCTTCTTGTCTGTGCCAAGGAAGCTGATCACTTCCTATGCAGAGAAGAAAGTTTCCAGTGACCTCTGAGCTAGTTGGTAACACAACCCAATTAAGTTTAGCATAGTCAGTGGAGGCCTGGAATATCCGCAGTTCCACGTCGATACTACTGTTTATGTTATTCCAATGCGCAGGGCCTAGTGGGAAACTAGGAACTACACTACAGTAAGTGATAGCTTTGGGTGATGCATGAGTGGCATGATCAGTGAATATAGTATCATCAATCTGGCCCTTCAGTTCAGTTTTCCCTACTGTGTTGATTAGTGCATTTTGATAGATTATGTCTTGCAGCAATATGGAATCAGTGTGATATTTCTCAACCACCAGATGAAGAAGCCATGCAGATGGGTGGTACCAGTAAGGAAAGTGGCTTTAGATACACATAATGGTATGATGTTAAAGAGGTACAATAGCCTGGGCAAAATAATCATTTTTCTCATGGCTATTCAACCCGCAAGCAAATAAGCGAGAGCAAACCAGCATTCTACCTGGGTCTTTAGCTTGTAGCTTTGAGAATAATGCCGCATAGTTGTCCCGCATTATCCTATCTTTCTCTCTTTTAATTGATATACCTAAGCATTTAGCCAAGTGTCCATTTTAGCTCATATTCAATCAGGAATTCCACCATAGCTGGGAGGGAAAGAAAAAATATTTAATTTAAACCAGTTAACATAGAGTATGAATAAATATACAAATGTTATATACTCTCTAAATATTGGTGAGAGGTGTTCATGTGGGTCTTTTAAGTATATTATCATGTTGTCAGCATACATTGTCATGATGAGCTTGTGTTCTGTAAAGTTAAGTGCATAATGCATGTAACAATGACACAGCCTGCTAGATAGGGATTCTAGTGCCATAGCAAATAGAATTGGGGATAGGACGTCACACTTTACGTGAGACATTTTGTATATTTTGTTTTCTTTCTGCATGTGCTGTGTGGGACACTTACCAAGCCATGGAGCCTCACTTTCTAAATCTCGTATAGCTCTCCCCACTATATGATATATACCGCTAAAAGCCCTAGTTAGCGTGCAGATGAAATAGCGCTATTTTGTAGGTACCTTGTACATTCGAGCTGGCTATACTGATAACCATGAATCTTAGTGCAAATTACCAATCACCTCAGGAAACTAGAGTACCCTGAGTGTAAGTGCACTATATAGAGCACCAGAGCATGATAATTCTCTGACAAACGCGCAACATAGTGAATATTTGTGTGACTTTATATGTTTGTTATTGTCCTTTTCCCATTTACAGGTGCAATCTTGTTTCTCTAAATAGAGCAACCACCAACAATTTTTCTGATTGCATTGTATATTAACCCTGGGCACAAGACTACGCTCCGCCCACGGAGTGTACGTAGTGTTGCCTACTTTGCATTTTGCAAAGTAGGCATAGTAGGCTACACTACACACGCTCCGTGGACGGAGCGAAGTTACCCGCCACCCGCCTCCCTCCTGCCCTCTTCTACATACATAATTTATAGCAACAACTACAGTAAAAGTACATTAAAAGCACTTACCTGGTCCGCAGCGTCCTGGGGCTCCCTCCTCTATTTCACTCCGACTGCTCCCATCCAAATGCGCATGCACGGCTGACCATGCATGAGCATTTCTGGCGAGAAATGAGGATGCGCGGGCGGCCGCACATGCGCATTTGGATGGGAGAAGTCAGTGGTAATAGAAGAGGGAGCCCCGGGATGCCGCAGACCAGGTAAGTGCCTTTAATGTTCTTTTACTGTAGGTATTACTTGAAATTATGTATGTAGAAGAGGGCGGGAGGGAGGCGGGTGGCGCGTAGTTGGGATACGCGAAGCATGTGAGTGGGCGTAGCATTATGTCCACTTCACGTAGTTTCATGTAGCCCCACTACGCATATTACGCCCACCCTTATTGTTTATACACTTTTTCACATTTCAGGGTGGGCTTTAGCTCGTCAATACCGCCGAGGTACAGACCTTTGGTCCTTATGAATGCCCGGTAAATAATCCCACCTGGGCAGAATCAGGTCGACCCCACATAATGGGATGTAGCTGAACAATCGATCCAGCTCTTCCAACCCACGCCCGGTTTTTAGTGTGTCTGATTGGCCATTTAATACCATTTTCTTTGGACACAATCTAGACATTTTTAACCACTACACTCACACTTTCACTTATCACCCAAAAATCCTGTTCTGCAGTAATTCTGGCATTAAAGCACACAGGGGAAGCACTCGGCCTCTCGTGGTGCGTCCCGATGAGGAAGCATGTCACCAAATAAGTTGGTGAATGAGGGCTTTCCAAGGAATCTAGTAAAATTCTTCATGCTCGCACTTCTTGAAAGAAGGCACACTCTTTTATTGTTGCATTACCTTGAGTGGGGGACCAAGAGTGTTCCTATAATAATTATCCCTCACTCTCTTGTTGATACCAGATAGGACGTCCCCACCAAGTCCCTCAAGTTATTGGTATTTGGTTAGATATTCGACCATTTACTTGAATCAATGCAACAGGGATGGTTTATAGCAAGGTTAAACAATCTGCAAAAACCACTAGCATGCTTATACATTGTTAAACTTTGATCATACAGTTCCACTCGACTACGTTGAATGCTTATACTGCACCCAGGAGTACATCCACTACCTAAATCCTGGGCTATAGAATATGGTTTAGATGTAATGTTCTGGGTAAGATGTGCAATATGAATGTATTCACAACAGAGCCAGCTTGATTAGGTTTCACTAAGTCTCGGAGCATGAGGAGAATCCTAGTGACTAAATTGTAGCTGGGATTCCAGTGTTGTTGTTTATTAGCCAAAGTGTTCTGTAAGATTTGCATCGTATAGAATCTTTAATGAGTTTTAGTATTGTGATGAGAAGCGTCTCTCTCATAGTTATGGAACTAGAAAGCGGTCTTTCATTTCTTTGAATACCGCAAGTAAATGTAGGGCCAAAAGCACTGCATATTCATTGTAGAATTCAGTAGGCAGCCAAGAGCAGCAGTACAAATCCTCTCCTTCGATCCAGCTAAGGTATAATTGAGGGTAGTCTTAAAATCCCTTCCCCGTATTACTGATCGAGAGGAGACCTGCAGCACCCTACATCATAGAGTTTGGTATAAGTCTGTATCATCTACATTGGGTCTATATATCTTAATTAATGTGACCTATGTTCCCTACAACACGCCCTGTTTTTATCACAAATCTGCCTAAGTGTCATCTACAGTTGTAGCCTGTGGAATGAATAAGATCCCCTGCTTAATCAGAAGTATGACACGCTTAATTAGATAAATATGATGCAAACCTATGCAATGCCCAATGTTTAGCAATCAACTGGCTCCATCTTTGTACCAGATAAGTCTTCTGTGAAATATTCATATCTACTCTCTGTTTATAAACATGTGCTAAGTTTTGGTGAATTTTGCACAGATTGTTTAGTCCACGGATGTTTCATGCCATAGCAGTGTGTTGGAATCATTCATATATTATCCTCTCAATCAGTGCTACAGTGTTTCTGTAGTATTATCCTTGGCGTTTCTTACTTTTTAATCTTTGGCATGTGCTTGTGGAACCCAGATTTGAAAATCTACATGTAAGCTGTATGTTAACTGGAATTCCCAACAGCTCAATCATGTCAGCAGTACAATGCAGCAACAAACATGAATTTCATTATAGCTCTCTTTAATCTTAAAATAATATACGTGGTAACCTTGAGGTTTTTCCCGGAGGGCACAGCTTGAGTGCCAAGCTTAATCCTCTGCTTATCCACAGAGGTAGAGAGAGGAAATTGTGATTTGTGCAGTGCACATTTATTTACTTAAGTTTGGGATTTTGAAAAATTTAAGCTACATTAAACTTGTTTCATTTAGATTGTCCTCACTGCAGTATCATCGTTTAGTTCATCATGTTTAGAGTTCTGTCTATGCTCAAGGGCTGATTACTATATTCCGTTTCAGAGATGATGTTGAGAACATACCAGTGCAGCCCCTCCGCAGAGCAGTGAGCATAGCTTATATACTTCTCATAGTACCTGGATGTCACTCGATGTCACTCAGAGGCTCTCCTGCAGGTGCAATTTCTTTTGTTCACAATCTGTCTTACCCAAAGCTCTTTTCTTTCTGTAGGTTCCCTATAGCTTGCTGTGGGCTTGTGAAGAAGCAGGTCTTGCCTTTATGATTCACTCATAAGAATGCTTGGTATAGCACATTATATTCAGTGCCTGCCTGTTGAAAATGTTGCTTTATCAGAAGATATTCTTGCCAAGCCTCTTGGACTGCGAGTGTTAAGTCCAGAAATATAGCAATATGGTTTCCAATCTATTTTTGGTATTTCTTTTCTCTGAATAGTCAAAGCACTGTATGACAATTTGTAAGCCGTCATTGATTGGATGGGCAGGTAACACAGGAAAAGGGTAGGGCGCCTGCGACTGATGTGTTTGTTCTATTGCAAATTGACAGGAGAGGTTGTTTGTTGGACTTGGCCCTCTCTGCAGGTCACCCCTGTACACCTTTCATTTTCTACCTCCTGTTTTGTTAAATTTGTTTTTGTTGGCCTTAAGACTCTGTGCACTTTGTCACTGGTAACCAGTGCTAAAGTGCTTGTGCTCACTCCCTTAAACATGGTAATATTGCCTTATACCTGACTGGTATATTAGCTTACTTATAAGTCTGTAGTAAACTGGTATAACAAATACCCAGCATTGGTAAAGTAAATCATACTGGTAGGCCTGCAACTCTTATTGTGCCATCCACTGATATAGCCACTTAAAACATGTCCCAAACATGCCAATACAGCCTCTATGGATTGGTAAAATGCCTATGCTGCTTGGCAAATTAACCCTCTTGCCAGGCCTAAAACTCAATTTTCGACACAGATAAGTCACTCCGGGAATAAGCCCGAAACAGCTGATAGAGCAGGGTGCATTTTACTTAAAGTTTTGGACATGTAAGTTTAGGTTTGCATGATCTGGTAGTGAAAAAAACTCCCGCATTTGATTTTCTCAACCTTGAGGTCTACCTTTCCAATGGGATGACATGGGGTTACCTTGTTACATTTAATGATTGATAACTATTGATTGGGAGCAGGTAGAAATATCATGTTTGATGTCTAAGGAATTGTAATTTCAAATCCTCTTTAAAGTGAATTCACATATTAAGTCACTATTCTGAAAATGCCAATTTTAGAAAGTTGGCATTTTCTTGTCCTGATCACTTGGTGCCTGAAGCCCCTTCCCTGGGTCACATGACTAGGCAGTTGGCTTATGCATATTCTTCCCACACAGCCACACAATAGAAGGAGTGGTGTTGGCAGGATGGGCAATTCAATGCAGGATGGTGGGGTGGGCGGAACTGTGCAAAACCTTATTTGCACTTCAAAGACACAGCCTCAGCTCACACACAAAGAATTTCACACTAGCCTATTGTGGCTGCAGTTAGACTGCGGCCAGTGCAGGGAGGCAGGAGAATCCAGACACAATGTTCATGTTCTTCCTTTCCTGCCCCTCCGAATGGTGCCCCTCAAGTCCTGGAACCATGGAAGTGGTGCAAAAGGTACCCATAGACCCCAAATCCAAAACTTGGGAAAAGTTTCTGTTAAAAAGTTCTCTTAGAACTGAGAGGAGACTGGAACCGTCATGCTTGCCTAGCCACCTATGGTGCATCGTTGGTTAGCCTGACTTCACTGCAGCTCCTACAACATTCTTCTCCATAGCACCAAATCCTCTTCAGCAGCTCCTCCCAGAAGGGGTATCCAATCTTGTGGACTCCTCACCAGCTACAGCGTGCAGCTTTGTCCGACTGGAGAATTTCAATTTCCATAAAAGACAAGTTACTCCATCCCAACTGTGATGGACATCTCATCCGCTGAATTATAAATCTCATAGGATATATTAGGATTTATATATTTGGTGGATGGCATATCTGTCACCGTTGTGACGGAGTAACCTATCCACTGACATCTAAATCAGGCTGTAAGTCAGAAAGCAGAAATATTTATAGAGACTTTGTCCAGCGGTTTCCCAATGATGATGTCTCCTCTGCCTCTCTGCAAGCTACCTGGCCTCACTAAATTCTAGCATCTCAAACACTTTTCAAAAAATTCAGAAGGTAATCAGAGCCCAGGACAAATTCAGGTTGTGTATCTGAACCATGCTTCATTGTGGTTGTCCTTAACCCAGGTCTCACATCACTATATTTCATCGGATGGTGCTTTGATCTTTTAGGCCCTATTTTACACTTTACACTTTAAAAATTCATAATTCCAGTTCTGCTGATTGTTTATTCTGTCATTTTAGTTTCAAACTATCTATTATAATTTACTCTATTTTTCTAATTGAGTGTGAGATTTCTTGCATTGTGTTTCCACTTTATTACTGTTTAAGAATGCATAATTGCCTTTAAGTTAAACCTAAATGCATTAAAAGCAAGCTACCTGCCACTGGATGATGAATTGGACATGACTACAATATCTTTAACAATAGGATTTATTTTATGTAACTGTAACACCTTTCAGTGTGGTTTAATGATGTTAGATTTCTTTCTTCTCTTCTTTTTCGGATGTGGCTTCTCTCTCTTCAGGGCTGGCAGGGGGCGGATATCCTCAAAAGTAAAAGGATGTAGGCTGTTATCTTTGGTCTGCTATGGCTCTCCTAATCATACCCTGATACCACACCTCTAAGTGCCCAGTGCTCAGTGACACAACACAAATTGGGCGCTCAAAGGAAAGTGATCAAGCTCAGACAAACCTAGAACCACTAAATGTGGGAGAGAAGGTTGTGGAGAAAATAGGTTATTTTAGAAGCCGTCAAAACATCTCGAAACACCTCCTGCCACAATGCCAAACCCTTCCCCAACAAAGTCACTTACCTGATGCCAAGGCTCTTCCCTCGATCCAAGGCAGCCTCATCCAACATGTATTTCTTCAAGGAGGCTGTCCATCCTGCCCCTGCTGCCTTCTTGGCCCCTGCCTGCCATCTCTGCAGTTTGTTCCTCTTGTTCTCTGCTTGAGGACACCACTAGCTGCCCCTCCTCTGCAGACTGGTTGATGCCTGATGATGATTCTTTTCTCCCCTGATCCTCCTTGTGCAATTCTCCACCTCTACATGAATCCTCCCTGGCCGCCTGTTCTCTCCGTGTCTGTGTTCCTATTGTTTCATCCTCTCGCTCGTTCTTTGACTCGGCTCCTTCTCCTTCATTTCCAGGTCATGCACACCCTCATCTGTCCAGCTGGGTATTAAGAGCCTCAAGGTGGGAACAGTGTCAGCCACTAGAACGCTGACATCTTGTCAGTTGGTACTCCCAGGGTTCTGGTAATTTTATGCCTCTTGAGAGGCAGCAGACTCACTACACTACCAAAGAGTTAAGCACAGGTTAATTAAGTAACTTTTTGTGGTTCACCCTGACAAAAAGTTATGGCTGTTGCTTGGGTAGGGTTTTACCACCCTCAACCAACAACCTAATTTCTCACAATCTTCTGCTCCAAATATTATTGCCAGCATTTTCTATACATATAATCAAAGCAAGCTTGTGTTAGTTGACACCAACACCTCCAAGATGCAGAGGTTGGTTCTCCTCGATCCAGTCTCCAAATCTTCATTTTTGGCATTGAATAATCAGAGGACATCTTCCATATCGTGGAGTGGTGTGGTTCACTGGTTAGAGGCGGCAGACCCGGGAGCAGAGGACGGCCCAGGACCAGGGTTCAATTCCCGACGCGGCAGGGTCGTGGACCAGGGTCAGCAGACTCGATAATTCTCACCTCGGTGCCTACTCTAACCAGGGATCACACTCTGCAACTCTGGGCATTAGCTCGCCTCATCTCCACAATGGCCCCCCACATATGCCGGGAATGCCTGGTTTCACCTTGGAGATACCCAGTAGGGACCATCTCACAGGGAAAGCCAGGACGGGTTCCCCAGCGGTCTATTGCGCAGAGATACTCCTTCGGGAGTCAATTCTAGCGCGTTAGAAACCCACAATTAATTAATTAATATCAAAGAATTTCTCCCATTTTATTTGGCCCCGTCTTTCTCATTCAATTGTTGCTCTTCCACCTCCGTCATGGGCTTTTTTTGTCTGTCTATTTTTCTTTTTTTGAGAACATGAGGTCCATCCAGCTAGTGCGGGAATCTATTTTGGCATGTACTGATGTGAGGTTGCGCTGCATTTTTTAAATTAATATTTTCACTTCTTAGTCCTCCCTACCTTTATTTGCATGTAGTTCGTCACTGGTGGTCCCCATCATATCTTTGATCTTGATCTTGTACCCTGTTTGGATTTCAAATGTCAGCTTTGCTTGTTGATTCTCGCCATTGCCCATCATTATTATGAATATTCAGCAACTTATTTCTCAAAGCTTGCTTCCGGGGCGAACATAGTGAATGCTATTTATTTTGCTGGATTGTAGTGCTCAGTCACACATGTCTTACTGCTGCTTCAAAATCTTGCAACCAACCATGCAGCACGTTTCATCCCTCAGGCCAGTGTTGCTCTCAGTTTGCGGTCACACAATCCAGGCTCCACCTTAATCGAGTACTGACTCTCTAGGGATGGCCAGTATTTCTGGTACAGACATCGTGTATCTTACTCTGTGTGTCCCCCATCTTCATGTCTTCACCATATTGCCAAACAGGACTTACGTTCTGGTGGGGGTGGATGAACCAGTTGCCAAGTTCCTGAAAAAAGACATTTTAGAGCGCGCATTGACTGTCAAGGATCTATTTAGAAGGTGCACGTAACTGGCAAGATGTGGCAATGACCTTCACATCTGTAACCCCCACTGCAGCTGTTCTTATCTTCCAGTTCACCTACAAAAGTCTGCAAATCTCATCTCATGGCTATGAGGTACTGCAATTCCTTGGTTATGACTGCCATGGACTTCAGGTGCTGCTTGTATTTCAGCCCTCAAGCCAAAGGTGTCACTTTGGTAGCTTTCGAAGGGTGCGGGGTTAGTTTGTATGTTCTATTTTGGAGTGATAAAGGGAATTGACCTCTTGTCTCTCTTTTAGGACTTCGGGGATTGTGTCCTAAGCCCCTTTGCACCTTCTTTTTGCTGCACACGAATTTTTGCGATGTCAGGACTGGTGCAGACAACAATGCTTAGATCCTCATTTTTGTTTGCTGTCACTTTGGTAGCTTGCATATCCTGAGCTGATTCTCCTATTGCACAACCACACCTCTACCAAGTCTTAAGGCACAGCAGGCCTGCTTCAGCCTGCTGGTGCATTTCTCCCCAGTTAGGCCTCACTCCTCAGAGCGTGATCGATAGGTGATGATTCCTAACCATGTGTATTCACGCAGTTGCAGTAATCTTTAGCTTGTGTTTAGTGAATGCTGTTTGTGATTTTCTTCTCAGGCATGGTGTGATGTAGACAGATTTAACTAACCATATTTGTTTCCCCTGGGCGTTCTTGAATAGGTGAGGAAGAACTTCAGAGCAAAATAGGTATTATCAGCTTTTCTCAAACCTTTTTGGAAACATGACTTCCAAGCCCAATTTTCAATCCAATACCGATTAAGCTATGCCTTTATAAAGCCCTGCCGAATTTGTCTTATTAAGATAAGCCCAATTTGTCTTATAAAGAATTTGTGTCCTCTAAATTCTGTCATAAAATGTCTTCCATCACCAGCATCAGATTCCCCAGTGTCCAAGCCTTTGATATTGCTAAATGGCAAGATTTTTGCTGCTTCATATTTATGAGGCAGCACTAAGCCACGTTATTTGGCTTAATACTGCCTCGTAAATATTGTTCTCTTTAACACAGTTTTCTTCGTTAAAGTGGTGTGTATTGGGTGTTTCATCTATGTCTTTTGACACCGCCCCAGATTTACGAGAAATCAGAACACTGATGCAGAGCCAAAAACGTATGCGTCCAAAGGGGAGGCATAAGGGAGGCACAAAGAGAAGACATTTCTTTAGTTCTCCTTGCTTCCCTTTTTCTATATCTGCTGCATTTGCAGCACACATAGAAAAAGGGAATATGATTAATTATATATCAACTCACAATACACTTCAATAGTTTACAAAAAGTATTGTTTTTAAGTACCTTGGTAATATTACTGTAGATTATTTAACCAATTTTTAATTTCGTTCTTTTCACGGTGGCATAGAATTCTAGGAAAACCCTCAATTTTTTTTTTATTGGATTACCAACCTTATTCAGGATTGAAACTAATGATTGCCTTTGAGTGAATTAAATATTGAACAAATGAAATAATCAATACAATATTGTTTAAAAAAATAATAAAACATGTGCTTTTCAGTACATACTCAGCCAATATACCACATTGCATACCCTGGCCGCCTGCATACATTGCATGCTTTGGAGAATAAACATTATCCTGACATGCCTCCCGTCTTTCAACAGTGGCCTCACCTTGATTAGTTCATTTCTTTGCGACCGACGGGCATCTATCCACAATGCATTTACTCTGAACTTCACGCCAAATGGACTTCCTGACTCTCGGGTTGAGGCATGTACAGCGGGCGTCACCACTATAAACATTTCAAATGTAATCACGAGCTCCATCAAAGCAACGCAAAACAAGCCCACCTTCCAATCATCATTGCATTTTTTTTCAAGCAAGCTTTATTCAGTTCCACTGTTGTAATACAGGTTTAAAAGAAGAAAAGGATATAATTTTCATTATAGCATAAGTGTATAAGGTGTTTGTCAGTTAAAAGGATCATTCCTCCATGCTACAGTGTATCACAATTTAATAAATATAACACATTTCGTAGCGCGCCCTGCATCGCAAAATGTGATGCAGTGTGCGCTACGAAATTTGTTTCATTAATTCAATTGTTTACTTACCTCCAATTATCCATATTCAGGTTTTTAGCACCCCCACCCTGCCACTCCCCCGCCCCGCCTTTCTGCCCCACTGTAACTCCCTCCACGGGCCGTGGCTGATCCAGAATAAGCACATCTGTTAGGTATGAACCAGAATGAGAGAAGGGGGAACACTTGTACAAGCATCAATCAGAAAGAAGATAAAGACACTGAGGTACGACACCTATAGTGTCAGAACATCAAAAGCTTTAAAAGTTTTCAGCAGTTGGTCCCAGAGAATTGCAATAGGATCCTTCCTTAGACCTCTTTTCTCTTCCCTTCAGATTGGCACACCATCTGCCGAACCCCAATCCTCCACCTCATCCTTCCAATGGAGTATTGTAGGAGACTTTGAAGATTTCCATCTCTGTGTAATACCACCCTTAGCAAGAATTAAAGCCAAGTCTGCAAACCTGGTTTGTACTTTAATTTCTTAACGTCTTTTGTATAGACCTATTATACTTGTTTCAACTTTATGCCAACCCATGTCTCCCACTACCTCTTGTAAGATACTGATCATTCATCCCCAATATGCTTTCAAAGTAGGGCAGTCCTATAACATATGCAACAGTTCAGGTCCTGCTCGGAAATGTGGTAGGAGGGTGAGGAAAATGACATTTAGTCGATGGTGGTCAGGAATGCTCTTTGTGTAATCATGTTTTGAATGAACTTAAAGCGAGGATTCCAGGAGGTTCTTTTAGGGTATTCCAATATTGTTGACCATTCTTTATCAGATATTGGCCTATCAATACCTTGTTCCCATTTGGCCCATGTGGCTACGAGAGGGATGGAACGGTGAACACGTATGCGCCTGTAGAACCACCTCGTGAGGTGGCCACCAGTCCCCATGAGGTGCATCAGATAAACCAGCTCATGAGTATCGGGTACTGTACCATGGGGCGCCCAATATTTTTTGACACAGCGTGTCAAACTCGCTTAAGTCATGAACAGTGAGTCTGTGACACCCCTTTCATTGATGAAATCAGTGTGAGTGAGTAATGTTTTATCACCAAATAAATCCACTATAGCCTGAGTCCAGGGATCAAATCTACGAGTGGTAAGTGTTCCTGAAGCAGTTGGGATGCCCAATAGTGGAATACTTGATGCATTTGCAGGTAGAGTATTGGTATATTTTAATGCCTGTTTTCAGTAAGTTAATGCAGTTCTAACAAGGGTTCCAGCTGTGAGAGGTAATGTGCAGTTCGGAGAGATCATCCTGTGTAAGATACCCTGAGCTAGCATTCGTTCTGTGTACGCTATGTCCTGTAAGTTACGGCCGGATATCCAAAATGAGAGCCATTGTAGCTGAAAAGCCAAGCAATATGCATAGAAATCAGGGGCATCTATACCCCCATATCAGATGGGAGTAGTAGTTTTGCCAAGCTCAGGCATCTCCTGCCTGAGCCCCATATTAAGGAAATCAGCAGTGTGTTTAAGGATGCAAATACAGTTCTAGGGATAACCACTGGGGGGTTGACAAAATAGTACAGAAGTTGAGGGAGCATGACCATTTTGGAAATTGACAAATGTCCAGCCACTGACAAAGGGGGTTAAGTCCAGAAAATAACTTGTGCTCTGAGGTACCCGATAGCTTTATGCAGGTTGCCCTCAATAAAATCTGTTATAGTTCTATATACCTGTATCCCCAAGTATTTAAAAGTGTAATGTGCAATAGTTATTGCACAAAGTCTAAATGGTATAGTCTGGTCAACTACATCAGAGCAAAGGGGAAGGGTTAAGACTTTTCGTAATTTTTTGCTAACCAGCTAAGCGTTCTAATTACGTGAACAAGCTTGCTACGGAGTATAAGTTATTCCTTAAATTCCTAGAATATAAAATTATGTCATTGGTGTTGGACCTTGCATCTTTGGCGTGGTTCCCCCTGAATTTTTTACTCTATCTCCTGTATTTTTGACGTTGTGCTGGATTTTGTTTTTGCTGGTTTAGATGCTTTGGACACTATGCCACTGCTGATCAGTGTCAAAGTGCAAGTGCTCCCTGTGTAAATTGGTTTTGTGATTGGTTATCCATGATTGGCATATTTGTGTTACCAGTAGGCCCTAGTAAAGTGCACGGAGTGTGCCAGAGCTGGTGATTCAAATGCTACTAGTGGGCCTGCAGCACTGGTTGTGCCACCCACACAAGAAGCTCTAAAATGGTATCTCAGGCCTACCACTGCAGTGCCTGTGGGCAGTTGCTAACTGCCATGCTGACCTGACCAGTGTCCACACTGGCCAGGCCTAACCCTTCCCTTTCTGTATACATCCCTATGGAAGGCCCAAGGTACCCCCCTGGGCAGGGTGCAGTGTTAGTGAAAGGTAGGGCAAGTCCCGATGTAGGTGACATGCCCTGATAGTGAAATACTGGCAATTTTGTTTTTCACTATTGAGAGGGCTATCTAGCCCATAGGCTATAATGGGGAATGTTGTGTATAATGTTTACCTGCATATCTTCCCATAGAAGCAAGATGGAAAATTTAAAGTCTGGTATCCCTGAACTCAGAATTTAATAACACATCATTTAGGAAAGATGGTTTTTAAATCCGGTGTTTGAGAACAGCACTTTTAGAAAGTAGCTGTTCTGTTGTCTGACCTTTCTGTGTGCCTTGGCCTGTTTGAAATTGAATGTCTGGTTTGTGAGTGACAGGTTTTGGGTTGCCCCCAGGAGGCTGGCTGAGTCAGCCCTAGGCTGATTAGCTGCATCTGCATCTTGAGTGGTGGGAGGGGATAGCACCTGGGCCTGAATAGGGCTGGGCCATCCTTCAGAATGTTGGCTCCACCTCCTGCTGGGCGGCTGACTACCCTGCCCCTCTCTCCGAAAGGAAAGAAGAAGTCAGCAAAACAAAGTGCTCCAGGACTGACCAGAACTGGTTCTGACTAAGCCAAGGCCTCTCTGCCTCCAGAGAACAAAGGAAAGACTGGTATAAAAAGGACTACCCAGGCTACAGAAAATTAGATCATCCTGAAATCAAGAAGGAATCTATGCCAATTAAAAAGCTGGAAGACTGAAGAAGAAGGACTGACCTGGTGTAAGGCTGACCTGCCGCTGCTTTGCTGCCAAGGAGAGAGGAAGGACTTTACTGCTTTGTCCCTTTGTTTGAAGAGATCTCCAAGGGCATGAGGAGAGTTGGCCTCCTGTTAAGAAGTCCGAGGAACAAAAGGACTTCACCCCCAGCTTCCCCCTGAACTCTGCTGTATAAGTTATGCCCTCCCTAGAGAGCTTGATCCAAGTGTGGGGCCTCTGGAAGTTGCGCCTGCTGTTTGGGGAGCTGGAGAAGAGGAAAAGAAGAAGATCTGCAATTTTCACGCATCGCTCGCTTGCGGAGCGCATCCCCGACAGTGCGAGGAAATTACCGCTGCCGTGAAGGTCGAGATTGTCGCAGCACCTTTTGCTGCTGCAAGAACCAACGCATCGTTTGCTTGCGGAATGCATCGCCCTGGTGGGGGAAGATTCCTGTTGCTGCGAGTATCGTCGCAGAGCCTGTCATCATTGGGTGAGATTGCCTCACTGCTTGCTTGTGGACCGCATCACGTAGCTGTGACCATTGTTGCAGAGCCTTAGCATCGAGGGGGCGCGAGAGGAGAAGATCGAAGCTGTGCTGCACATCGCCGCCGCACCTGAGATCGTCGCCTTCCCGAAGATCATCGCATCGTGCCTGTGCGAGACGCTTCCTACCAAACCTGCGCACCGGAGTCCATACAAGGTATCGCATCCGTCCCCATACAGACCGGATTCGTCGCAACACGCCTGCTGCATCCAGCGGGGCTTTCGTATCGCCTCCCAAAGGTCTCAGGAGTGCTGCATCACTTGTTTTTTAACATGCAGCTTCCATTTGGAACTTTTGTCACATCTACAGGTACTTTGGGCTAAACGTGACGCAACTGTAGATTATTTTGACGCAAACCCTAGAACTCTTTTAAAATCATATTCTTGAACTGTGTATGATTTTTGTTGTTTTGGTCTTGTGTAGTTTAGATAAAGATACTTAATTTTTCTAAACTGGTGTGGAGTCCATTTGTGGTGTTTTCACTGTGTCACTGTGAGTGTTGGTACACATACTTTACACATTGCCTTTTGATAAGCCAGTCTGCTCACCCCAAGCTACCAAGGGGGTGAGCAGGGATTATCTAAAGAGTGTATCCCCCTTATCCTGACTAGAAGTAAGGGTCCCTTATTGGACATTGGTACCTAACTCTGTCAACTAGAGACCCCCAGATCTAACAATCTGCATAAAGAGACAAAGCATGGTAAGTATTATTGATATTCATCCTACATGCCCTAGACGACCCTCGTAGTTTATAAGCCAGTGGTTCGAGGGCAAGAGAGAACAAAATGGTCGAGAGAGGGCAGCTTTGTCTAGTGCCTTGTTGTTAGTAGTATGGTTCTGAGATGTGTGCGCCTGTACATACTCCTGAAGTAGGGAGATGATATAGTAGTTTGATCCAGCGAATATAATTCTGCGAGATCCCACATTTTGATAGTGTGAGCAGCATTTAGTCCAAACTCAACATGTCGAACGCTTGAGTGAGATCCAATGCTTGATCCAAGTGTGGGGCCTCTGGAAGTTGTGCCTGCTGTTTGGGGAGCTGGAGAAGAGGAAAAGAAGAAGATCTGCAATTTTCATGCATCGCTCGCTTGCGGGGCGCATCCCCGACAGTGCGAGGAAAATACTGTTACCGTGAAGATCGAGATCATCGCAGCACCTTTTCCCGCTGCAAGAACCCACGCATCGTTCGCTTGCGGAATGCATCGCCCCGGTGGGGGAAGATTCCTGTTGCTGCGAGTATCGTCGCAGAGCCTGTCATCACTGGGTGAGATTGCCTCACTGCTTGCTTGTGGACCGCATCACGTCACTGTGAACATTGTTGCAGAGCCATAGCATTGAGGGGCCCGAGAAGAGAAGATCGAAGCTGTGCTGCACATCGCCGCCGCACCTGAAATAGTCGCCTTCCCGAAGATTGTCGCATCGTGCCTATGCGAGACGCTTCCTACCGAACTGGGCACCGGAATCCATACAAGATATCGCATTCCTCCCCATACAGACCGGATTTGTCTCAACACGCCTGCTGCATCCAGCGGGGCTGTCGTATCGCCTCCCCAGGGTCTCAGGAGTGACGTATCGCTTGTTTTTTAACGCTGCAGCTTCCATTTGGAACTTTTTTTTCACATCTACAGGTACTTTGGGCTAAACATGACGCAACTGTAGATTATTGACGCAAGCCCTAGAACTCTTTTAAAATCATATTCTTGAATTGTGTATGTTGGATTTTTTTTGTATTCGTCTTGTGTAGTTTAGATAAAGATACTTAATTTTTCTAAACTGGTGTGGAGTCCATTTGTGCTGTTTTCACTGTGTCACTGTGAGTTTTGGTACAAATACTTTACACATTGCCTTTGATAGCCAGTCTGCTCACCCCAAGCAACCAAGGGGGTGAGCAGGGGTTATCTAAAGAGTATATCCCCCTTACCCTGACTATAAGCAAGGGTCCCTATTTGGACATAGGTACCTACCTCTGCCAACTACAGACCCCCAGATCTAACAATCCGCATAAAGAGACAAAGTATGGTAAGTATTATTGATATTCATCCCCCATGCCCTAGAGGACCCTCGTAGTTTATAAGTCAGTGGTTCGAGGGCAAGAGAGAACAAAAAAGATGAGAGAGGGCAGCCTTGTCTAGTGCCTCGTTGTTAGTAGTATGGTTCTGAGATGTGTGCGCCTGTACATACTCCTGAAGTAGGGAGATGATATAGTAATTTGATCCAGCGAATATAATTCTGCAGGATCCCACATTTTGATAGTGTGAGCAGCATATAGTCCCAACTCAACATGTTGAACCCTTGAGTGAGATCCAATGCTATGCAGCATGCTGTATAGTTTGCGTATCTTCAAGGACATACTGCGTCCAGGGACAAAGCCACAATTGTCAATATGCACCAGTCTCGGTATTAAAGGTTGTAAGTGGTTAGCTAGGATTTTGCTCACAATTCTAAATTACGTATTTAGCTATGATAGAGGGTGATGTGAGGCTAGCAGTGAATGATCCCTCTCAGGTTTTAGGAGCGATGTTATTAATGCTTGTATCGTAGGGGCGGGGGAGTGCGCCTCACTCGAAAGCTTCCGTATATATTTTATGAAGCTGTGGGGCCAATTGTTGTGTATTAGTTGCATAAAACTCCACAGCTAGGCCATCTAATCCCTGGTTTTATTCCTACAGAGGTCCCTAATCGCAACTTTTTTCTCCAAAAGTGTTGCAGGAGTGGGTAGCATTGTCTTACCTTCGTCAGAGACCTGTGGTAGTTCTATTGAGTCGAGGAATCCATCAATTTCCGAGTGGAAATCAGTGGCGGGGTAGTGTACAGTGCGTTGAATTAGTCATAGAAAGCTATAATAATGTCTGTTTGTGAGACAGCTTTGATATGCCTGGAGGACCATAGCATAGTAACAGGAGAGGGGGAGTGGCATTTCTCAGTATCCGTGCCAAGAGGGTTCCCGGTCTATCCAATTGTGCGTTTGTTTTTTATAGATATGTACGGTGACATAATATACGCAATTGCTCCAAGAGCTCCATATATTTAATGTGCGCTTCCTGGAGGTCTGCTTGAGCCAAGGGGTCTCTGGAGGCCCTAATCTCAAGTGTGTGAAGTGCATCTTCCATGTCTTGCAAGTCTCTGTGGATCTGTTGTCGAGCCCCAGTGGGGGAGCTAATGGCTGGGCCTCATATTACCACCTAAAATGCTTCCCATTCCAGTACTGATGAGGAAGCTGTACCCGCATTGTCTGTAAAATAATGAGTTATGGTGGAGTCAAGTGTAGCATGTCCTTCAAGTGACAAGGGTTAAAGCGCCATGTGGGTACGGAAGTGGGGACTCGGCCCCAAGAAGTATAATTTCGAATGCACTGTGATCAGATATTGTTTTGCCCACAAAGGCGGACCGGGTAGTCTGAGTATCGAGTGATAAGCTACATGGGATGTAGTCGATTTGTGTATAAAGGTCGTGGGTGGCTGAGTAAAATGAGTATTCTTTCATATAACCGGTATGCCTGCGCCAGACGTCTGCAATTTTACACCCCTGAGCCCAATTAAGTAATGTTTTTGAATGATGTAACACCTGTGTTCCAGCTAGGGGAGGGTGAGATCTGTCCATAGTTACGTCCATGACTGCATTTAAGTTAAGTCGCCTCCAAGTACCCACCTGACCCGAAGGCCAGTCGGCTAGAGCAGCGTTGACGCAGGTATAATATGCTTCATGATCAAAATTAGGAGCATACAAACTACCCAGGACTATTGGACTCCCATCTAGTTTGCCCCGAAGCAAGACAAGTCGACCCTCTTTATCTATATGTTGATTTTGTACCTCGAATGGGACCCAGGATCTCAACCAAATAACTGTCCCCCGGGCAAATGCAGAATAGGTCGTGGAGTATAGTTGCTCCCTCCATTTATGTTGTAACTTAAAGGCTTCCTGTGCAGTAAGATGTGTCTCTTGTTAAAAGACTATCTGTGCTTTCCTCTCAATTAACTGGGCGTGTACTCTATGACGTTTATGGAGCGTGCCCATCCCCCTAATATTCCAGGTAGTGCAAGTGTATGATTGTTGAAACACCCCAATACGTGGTCCAACTAAGGAACAACATTTGATCAAACTAAAATAACAGCACACTAAGAAATAAAGAAAAAAAGCATTTGCAATTGCAATGGGGGTCATGGCTAAAAAATACATTGGGAGTCGTTAATGCTCAAGAGCAATTGTCTTACCCAAGCCAGATAGGGAGGGAAACTGCCTTCCTCCTGGCCTCGGGCCCTCAAAAGGCACCACTCAGTATCATATTAGTGTGAATAAGGATATTCATAAAACACAGTGCTGGAAACCCCCCCCCCCCCGAGTGGGGGGGAATCCTCATACATTAGCCTGTCACAAGTGGAAAGTATATCGAGTCCAAGTATGTTTCCTACCTTCTCATCAGAGGAACCCCGATCCTCATTTCATTATGTCTTTATTTGTAGACAAAGAAACCACCTTTACGCATTTCAACCTCCATAAGTCTTCATCATATGTCAGAAAACAGGCAGCTGATTACATGGCTTGTTAAACGCACATCTCTTCACAGACAGTGAAGAAGGACTTCAGTTAAAAAACTTTAATTTTACTTGCAAGTTATAAGTACTCCAATTTTAGTTTTTCTTCGTTTTTCACTGCTAATCCTCTCAGTATTATTAGATCCAGGACTCCACTTCTCATAATGCACTTACAACGTGATGTAATAGTACTTGTTCAAATAACACAACTTTATTGGTCCTTTCAATGCTTGCAATATCATTAATCCTCAACATGCCTCAAAGAAGTTAATTTCTTATAATGCAAAGGATTTCCATTTTACTCACAATGCTGCTCCTGGTGATTAAAATGCTCCTCCGTGTTATTTGATCTTAAAGGGGCAACTTTCTCCACAAGCTCACACAAATACTGATCGGTAAATGCAGGAACAAATACCACATTACAAACCCTGGCCGCCTGCATACATTGCATGCTTTGCAGAATAAACATTATCCGGATATGCCTCCTGTCATCCACCGGCTTCACCGCTATAAAACAAAGTTTCTTTGGAGGCCAAGAGCATGATCCAGGCAAGTCCATGTGTGTCCAGTTGGTGCTGGACAGATAGTCAGTTGCAGGGACGCCTCTGGAAGCTTCTTGTTTGCCTGTGGTTCAAAAAGAAGGTCAGCCACCTGACTCTTGAAGTAACTTCTGGGGAGACAGAGTTTAAGGTATGCAGGTCCAGTCTTTCTTTGCAGACAGCAGGGCAGCCCTAAGTCTGAATCTTCAACAGGAACAAGAGTGTAATCATGAAAGATTCTGACTTTGCCACTTTTATACCCAGTGCCAGCCTACAGGTGGGGAATGCCACCTTTGTATCACCTCCCCCTTATCTGAGTTTGGCTGTAAATGATATAGATTGGTAAAGGGGAGGTACGCTTACAGGTGAGCTATGTTTGTCCGTGGAAGGGCAGGTCGCATTAAGAAGTTAGGAAGTTGTTGTCAAGTCCTGAAACTGCCCCCTTTAAAGATCAGGAAGGCTGGGTACAACTTTCAGAACATCCTTCTCAGGAGATGAACATCCTGTCCCACACCCAATGCTATTTTATTATCATGTCAGGAAGGGATGCACAAAACAACACAGGAGAAACATTCACAGGAACGTGACTCTGGAGGAAAGACATATTTGGCTTAGAAAGGAAAATACCAGCTTTCTAAAGCTGGCGTTTCCAGATTAGTAACTTAAATCTACAATTATTTCATTCATTTGAGTGTAAACAGTAAATCTCTATGTGGAGCTAAACTGAAGTTATCATTTCTTAAGTGTAAGAAGTTATCCTAATGTTATTCTATTGGGGAGAGAGCCTTATAGCAGTAAAAAACTTTAGGAGTTTTTCCAGCCAGGACATGTAAAACGTAAATCCTCACGTCAGACTTTTTAAATATCATACACCCTGACAGATGAATATTTACAGCCTACCCTACGAGATGAGGTTTACATATTTAGAAAGAGGGTTTGGTACTAAAAAAGGTTTACTGTTCCAGGTCGAATTCATAGCTTAATACTGCAATACAGGCTGTAGTGACAGGCCTGAAACAAGTTTTAATAGGCTATTTTAGTGGGTGGCACAATGAGTGCTGCTGCCCATTAGTAAAATGTAATTTACTGGCCCTGGGTTCATGTAGTATAATTTACTAGGGTCTTATATATAAATTAAATGTAGTAATCCTATGTAGGCCAATTCTATCATATTTTAGGGAGAGAGCAAAAACATTTTAATACTGGCTAGTAGGAAAAACATGCGCAGAGTCCTAAAAGCATACAGAAACAGGCTCAGTAAAAATCTAGGATGTCCCTGCAGAAAAGAGAAGCTCCAACAGCTTGTCTTTTTTTAAGTTTTTGAAGGCAGCAGAGACACACATTTCTGTTGAAATTCTGACACCAATTCCATGCCTTCATTGGATAATTCCTCTTCCAAAAATGTTACATTTAGGAAGGCTCTTTTTGATTTCCCGAAATTCATTTAATATCCCGTCTTGGCTACAACAGTCACTGTTCTGTTTACTGTTTCAAAATGTTGATTTAACCACCATGTAACTGGTGCATTATTTTTACTGAGAATAAACCAAGACTGACCTTGTACCCTTTAAGTAATCTCATATAAGCAGTCTGTTTTGTGTTAAAATATTTCTCCTACAATTTACATTTTGCTAGTCCTTTTGATGTCCACTTAGGGCCTGATTTAGATCTTAGCGGACGTATTTCCCATCTGCCGAAATATAAATTACATTATATTCTCTGGGATTAATAATTTGGAAGAAGGGATGTCAGTCACCATTGTGACAGAGTAAACTGTCCACCAAGATGTAATTCGGGCCAGTAGTCTCTTTTTAGCTTTCAGACTAGCATACTCGGTATTCTCTGTTACTCCATTCACCACTACTTATCCTCTCACTTTTTTTTTCTGAGCACCTGCCATTCACAGAGTCCTGTGACCAGTGTGTAGGATGGTCATCAGTATACTTCTGTCAATCACGCTTCTTTAACGAGTTACAATTACTCAATTTGTGACTCTTGTTGTTGAGTTGATCCAGTCATTGTTTTCTTTTTAGCCTTTTGTCTCTTTTTTATGTTTGGACTTTTATCTTCTGGAATTGTCTCTTCCGTACTCTTAGGCTTGTGATACAGTTTAGGTGGGTGAGTATAGGACCAGATTGGGAAGCCAAAGTAGCCCTAGCAAATTTAGTCAGACCAGCCCCCATACTGTGCATATGAAATGAGCACAGGGAGTGTGCCTGACAACTACAAGGGGGGCTGGGGGGATCTCCCCAATACAATCGAGGAAAAAATGGCAAAAAGTATTAATTATATGACACTTTTTTCATTATATATTCAATTGTATTTGTTTTTAAAGCATAGTAAATGATGACCTTACTGGGCACCAGTACACATCAATCTTTAGCTGGGCCCTTTGTGGCTTTTCTTGTCCTTGTAAATATGGCCCCTTCTCATGTAACACTTTCTATGAAAGGGGTGTGACATGGGTGTTGCTGTGGGTGTTCCCATGCAATACCCAAGTATTTTTAATGCATTTCCAGGTTTACACAAATTAATAAACCTGGAAATGCATCGGAATGCTACAGCACCTCAGGGGTGGCATAGCAAGGCGTAACGAGGAGAAATGTTTATATTTCCCCTCGTGTTTTCCTCTTTCTAAGGGTGCTTCATTCTGCAGCACACATAGGAAGTGGAAATCACTTCCTTTTATTTTTTTTTGTTATTGTTTTTGTGCAGGAAGGCACCCTTGCACCATGGCCACAGGGTGCCTGCATGGCGCCTGGCAGCAGATTGCACGCATGCGCAGGGGAATGTATAGGGGTGCGTCTGTAAGTATGACTCATGCCTGTGGTTTGAAAGTGCTGAAGCGTAGCACAGCCAAAGGGCTTGCAGTGCTGCACTATAGCATTGTCATGTAAATAAACCCCATTATTTTTTAACCTAGATTACAATTGTAACTTATGATCTGCACAGTAACAAAATGATCTCTGTGTGTTAAAAGCATAACCCACTGAGCTATGCACATAAAATACTGTTCTGTTATCTTTATAGTACAAGCTCTTTGCAGAAGGCAGGTTAACCCTCGGTGCTACCTTGGATGAGTCAAAGCTGCCACTAGACAAATCTCTGATCAGCAGGTATATTAATCACCACAGTTATCTTGGCATCTTTACTGTTGTTTAAACACAATGGACACCCATATTTCCAGTCTCTTGGGGAAACGCTTGACGCCTGATGTCCAAGGCCCGGTACAGCCAGTCCGACATTGGGTGACTACCCTATATATGTTGATGTTGATGTAGAAAGAAACATCTTCTCAAATAACTTTGGGAAACTAATAATATAATTCATTGGCTATATTGTTGTGATGTGCTGCCAAATGGCCTAAAGTACCACTTTACTCCAAATCTAAGAACAATTGAAGAGAACACATCAAAATTCCCATAAATGTATGTATTGTATATATATATATATATTCTTCCAAAAACCCCCAGGCTTAAGGCAGCACTCCACGAAGGTGAGTTTGACAAAACCTTTATTTGAAAAGTGGCATGGTTGCACCAATGTTCCTCTTATCTCCCAAAACCAAAAATCACAGGCTTAAGGCAGAAAGCAAAGCGGCCTCTCCTGCCGTAGGAGGCAAGCACCGCCTTTGAAACCGGACTAAGTTCTGAAGGGCTGGAGAATGTACTTCCGCCCTTACAGCACGAGGGTGTCAGAAAACAAAGCGGATGATATGCACAGAGGCCCACTGGAGAGATTGAAAGTATGCAGAAAATCTGCTGAGAAAGAAGTTTGGCAATACACTGGCTATACTGGAATGGTGGAATTGGGACTTCTACTTCTGTTGGTTTATTTACTGGAAAATGGACGCCAATAAGGGAATGAATGCAGAGGTCCGCTCCAGGTTTTGCCATATGCCGCCCCATGATTAAGATGCTTGTTAGCATTGAAACGCGTTGGGAGATAAGAGGAACATTGGTGCAACCATGCCGCTTTTCAAATAAAGGTTTTGTCAAACTCACCTTCGTGGAGTGCTGCCTTAAGCCTGGGTTTTTTTTGGAAGAGACTATATATATATATATATATTACCTACTGGCGGTCGCCAGTAGGTAGTTATAGTTAGGATTGTTTTCCATAGGAAATCCTCAACATTCTATTTGGAATAACTTTGGCTCTGGTTGAAGAATGTTAGCGAATTTATCAAAGAAGATGGCTCGGTCCGCTGCGCTCCTTCCCTGAAAGTTTGGGGGGGATTGGTCAAGTGGGGGCTGAGATATAAGGGGTGTCCCAAAACGTGTTTTCTGCATGTTATTTTCCATAGGACCTTTAGACTCGGCTACAGGTCGAACGGCTGAATGGATTTATAAGAAATTTGGCAAAACTGTAGAGTCCGGTTCGCAGATTACGCTTTTTTTGGAATGGTGTAAATCTGTTCAGTAGTTGTTGAGAAAATTAAAGTTAAAGTCAATTATATATCTATAGGCGCGCACGCGTGCGCGCACTCAAGCGGTTGCGTGTGAGCGGAATTTTTTTTTGCTGCGTGACGTCTGTTAACGTTCGATTCGAAGGAAATCAGGAAGTTTTGTCCGCCATTTTGTCACTGCGAGTAAATATATTGTTCATTTCAAAGCGTTGAAACATGGAAAGGGGAGAAGGTAGAGATTGTTTTGCTGCATAGCTTTTCTCGGGGTGTGCAGTAAGGCCCTTAAACGCAAAAAGATATAATTTTTTCCCGAAAAAAATGGGGGTGCGCGCACCCGGTCGCGCACACCTATTTACAAGAGTGTGAAAATGGAGATAAATCAGAAGTTTGAGTGCTTAGATATAAGGTGGCTCTGAAAAGAGCCATTGTGTTAATTGAGTGTTTTCTGCATTTATAAGTAAGTACAGATGCAGAGCCTGATGTTGCAGAGGAAGATTCTGTTTCCCTCATTCGTGAAATGAACACCGTCTCTCCTATAGACGTCTTGCATGTGGTATCGCAAGTTGTTGTGGTAAATAGAACCCATGCTATAATCTCTGAGGAACGCAGAAACAGATTTATTTACATGTCTCCTTGCTTTCTCAAACTGTACACAATGTTGATTGGACCAATTCCATTTCTGTCTTTGGCATATATTGGAATATACCAAGGCAGATCGAGGAAAAAGTGTCATCAATTGTCGAAAGGTGTCTTTTAGAAGCATTTCCAGACCTACCCCAGTGATTGTGCCTAGATCGTTCCCACCACAGTGCACAATTATAAGGTCTGGTTCTGGGAGATGCATAAAAGTTTTCACCAATGGAATCAATTGGTGACATTTCAATCCTCTTTTGGCAATCCATGTTATGTGTACATTTGGTAAGCCGAGGTTGCAAATTCGTCTGCTTACTGCATATTTTTCACTCCAGTGAATATAACTGTGTCCTATTAGCCAGACCTTCATTTTCAAGGGATTTGTAGTCGTCCTCCGATCGGTTCTGGAAGTGGAATGGTAGTTAGAAGTTGAAATTCTAAATAAAGAAAAAGGAAGAGGCTGGGTGTGGTTAAAAAAATAAAAATGATTGGTTGATTGTAATAAGTTTATGTTAAACGAAAAGTACTATTGGGTGTGAAAAAAAAAGACATGTAACAGAGCTGTGGATTGGCAGGTGTTTCTGGAGGGAAAATAGTCTTCTTAGTTTGCTGTAGAACGTTGAGACATGAACTTTTGACCTGTGCCTTCAGCAGGGTTCAGAATGAGGTGTAACCATGGAAATAGCCGGAGATGGCAGTTGGTGATGGGTTCACTCTTTGGTGCCTCTGCATCTGACTCTGTTCTGTGGTGGCAGGCGGAGAACTGTTTGTTATTGTGGAGATGAAAGGGTGATAAGGAGAGAAATACGACATAGCGTCTGGCCTGTAGAAGCGTGGGAGCAGTGATTAAGTCTGAGTGAAGCGGAACTGTGGCGGTGCTTGGTAACAGTAAAAAAATGTTTTTAACAGTGGTATAACTGTCTGTACGGTGCGCGACCTACTAAGAAAGAGTTCACAGGCCGTAATTGGCTTGCAGGTTCTAGTATCAGTAAGTGAGGTCGAGAAAAGAAAACATTCAGGACTTTATTTATGAAGGCCTTGCGCCACCGGTGCGTCACTTTTTCCCATTTTAAGAAATGAGGCACCGGCGGCGGAAGGTCTTCATAAATAAGGTCCTCAGTGTCTACAGTTAAGGTTATGTGGAACCCATGAATAGTTTTTCAATATGAAATCATTTCAGTTGAGATTATGGATTAAAAGAGAAACCGTGAATATTTGAAATGTTTATTTAGAAATGTACTGTTTTAAAGGCAAATCATTATGTAATATGAGTACAGAAATTGCAAAAAACACAGTAATTGGTATTGTCAGTAGTACATGGAATACAAACGCTATAGTTGAAGAAAAATGAATATAGTTGGAAAAAAACATTGTACACTTTTATAAGGAAGTATATCATATTTTAATAAATGGAAGAAGGTCTCTGGCCTTTCAGTTAGGGAACAATATATGAAAATGCAAGTGGTTATACATCATTACTTTATCAATCAGCTGTCTACATGCAAAGCACTATCAAGTTTGTGTTATGTCAGTGTGTGAGGGGAAAAAAAGGCGCCAAAAGCGATAAAATGGTGAGAGGTGCATGTATGTAATCTGTTGGATGCTGCGCAAATCACTATTGAGGAGAACTACTGTATTGAGATATCTTTTGAAGGTTGTAGTATTGCATTTGAAATACAGCACAAGTAATAATGGAAATATTATTGAAAGAACATATTTTTCTGTAAAGTATTTTAAAAACATAATTTTATAGGAAATTAAAGGAGTAGAGGCGTGTGAGGCCGAAATAAGCAGTTGAGATGCGAAATGGCGTTTAGAGTTATAAAAAACTCGTTTAAAATTTACACATTAATTAGGGCACATGTAGCATATATTAGCGAGTTTTGCATCGAGTACGTTTGAAATAACCTTAGATAAGATATGCAATAGAATTGTTGAGATTAGACTGTAAAAAAATAAAGTTGAAAATCGAGTAGCTGAAGAAACAAATGTAGTCCACATAAAAGACCAAAATTTAACCAGCACGAAATCACAATGTCCACTGTTAGTAAAGCCAATAGGTCTGTTCTTCAAAAGAAAATATGGAAAAGAACGTGAAGAATATAGGGAAGCAAAAGGAAATGAGGACGTCAATGGCTTGTATAAGAGTTATTGAAGCATTGTTTAGGCAAAATAGGTAGATTCTGCTTCTAACAGGAAATCACTTTTATCATTTGAAAGTATGTCAGCTATCCAATGGAAAAGAGTAAAGCAGTACTCATGATCTGTTAAAATCGGAGCCTCTTTTATTATCACAGGGCAGCTCGGTGGGTTTTTGATGTAGTTCTCTGTTAGGAAAGAGTTAATCGTCCATTGTGTAGGCAAAGTAGGCGGCAAGTGCTTCTAACAGGAAATCACTGTTATCATCTGAAAACATGTCAGCCATCCAATTGAGAAGATGAAAGGAGCATTCATGATCTGTCATTATTGGAGCGTCTTTTACCATCATAGGGCAGCTCGGTGGGTTTTCGATGTAGCTCTCTGTTAGGAAATCTTGCGCCGCTGCGAATATATTCCAATGACCCAGAACTCCTTGTATCGCTGCAAAGGCCATAAACCCTCCGTTGTAACAAAGCTGTTCATGATCAAGTAACGGATTCATGAGGTGATTGTAATTCGCTTCAGGAGGTACCAAATTGCAGAGACATAAATCCAGGGCCCACGTGAAATCACAGCTCAGGCAATGAAATACAGGCTGCACACAGGTGAAATACGAATATCGAAATGATAATCGATATGAAGTATTGAAAGTCGAGAGTGCTAAGGTGCCGTAGTACATAAGCATTCTCTGTCGAAATAGTTCTAAGTGGTCCGGCTCGTTTGCGAAGGCAGGAGGGACATCCATTTTGAATTTCCCAAGATGGTAAAGGAAACGGCGCAGCACTGCCGGTTGTATAGCAACTCCACAGAATTAGGTCGCCGGCTATGCAGTGGAGAGGAGCAGAATGACTTGATAAATTTTCTAGGAGTCTAGTCACTTAAATATTGCTTAGTAGTTATCAAAAAAGTAGCTTTTCTTGAAGTGGAGGATGCGTTAAAAAATAAGGGAGTCATTTGAGCAAGTTGTAAAGCAAGGTCAATTTTTTTTTACATCAATGCTGTTTTCTGTGAATGTTAGCTAAGTGAAAGATATATGTGTGAGCAGATGCTACGTTAAGTTTTAAATGTGACAATGGAGCTCTTGTTCATGTCTTCCGATTCAAGGTCGGTATTCGCTGCCAAATGCAAATATCAAGAAACGCATGCGTGGGGTAGATCGTCTGCATTCTTAAAGGAAAGCAAATGGAGGGTTATTTTTACCGCGTTAGCATTGTCGTTTAAAAAGTTACAGTGATTTTCATTATATGTTAAGAAAGTGTCACTGATGAAGACTGAAAATAAATCCTTATGAATAACAGGGACTGGTGTATTTTAGAAAAGGTGTGTAACATTACATGAATTGTAAAAAAAATAATAATGTAATTGAAAGTGTATGGTTTGAAAATGAAATGTAGAGGTTTATAGTTCACGTTTTGAAAGCGGTTCTAGAGGGTCAGATGCATGATAGATTTATAAAAAATAGAACATGTTTTTCAATAGTATTATGGAAAAAATATGTGCCTTTATGTTCTATTTAGATTATCTGCCTGTTGCCTATTCTTTGAGTTTTAGTAATCCTGTGTCTTATAAGTTTTCCAGGGGCGGTTTGAGGTTCATGGTGGGCTTGGGCAGGGAGGGTAGGTTGGGGGTTTGTAATAGGGGGTCTGGGTGGGGTGGAGTGCGGAGTTTAGTGAAGAGTGAGGGGGGTGGGGGGTTAGGGTGTTTAGTAATGGAGCAGAGTCATAGGACGCCAAATTTCTGTAATGGGGTGCCACGGAAATATGTATTTATTCTCAGAGGTTTATTATATTAAGGATATATATTAACATGGTGGCTCTTGTGGTTTTGTGGTTCTGTGCATGTGTATAATGCTGGCCCTGTAGTTTTTGTCTATGGACCTCATCACGACACAGGGGAGCCACGTTGCACAGTTGGAGATCAGAGACTTAGGAAATAAAACTTTATAATTGTAAGGGCTCTAAGCGATACAAATCGCCCGTTCTCGGTGTAAAAAATATCACCACTATTGGTGGTATTTTCTACGGTGTTAGTGCTCGAAGGAGAATAGTAACATATATGTGAAAGAAAATTCTGTAACAGGCTCAGCATTTCACATTATCGCGTGAAAACAAAAGTTGTTCTCACATAGCAATAAGTCTCTTATAATTAAGGGACGGAGTGTATATAGTGCTATATACTACTCTGCTATGTGAACGATGTCGAATGTTTCATAAGAGGAGGCTTTAAAAGTTTTTAGATAAACTGGTTTTCCAGGGAAGTGGGTGGAGTGTTCCGTGTAAATTGCAGAATAGAAACTAGTAAGAACCAATTGGAAGTGTTGTTCTAAAGTCACATGACTTCACATGCGTGTGTCGCTGCCTCTATGCGATTGATGGGTGCGCGCACCCGGTCGCACACTAAAAGAAAGCGGCGAGAAAATATCAGCTAATATGCTCTTGGAGCTCGTTTTGGTACAAAGAGTTAGTTCTGAAAAGAACTTTTTTTTTTTTTTTGGAAACAAGTGTTATGATGCTTTTGATTTCTTAAAGTTGCTACGACATTTTTCAGTATGTCATACTATCCAAATAAAGTGAAATTTAACTTTTCTTGGAGCATTTATGACTCTCAACTTTGTGTTTAATTACAATAACGCTTTGCTCTCCGTATACAAGAAGTTTTCCACAGTTCTTGCATTTCATGTGCACGTTCGCCAGATATGGTTTCAAGTCCATGTCAGCACTCGATGGAGATACAGGTCGTTCTGCAGAAGATGTGCTGGTCACTTCTGATGGTAATAGCGTGGCCTCCGTTTTTCTAGTCAAAGGTGGTCGCTCATTTCCTTCAGATTCGGAAGATGAATGCGGAACGGTAGTCATTGCAGCAAAGTCTTCGGGAAGATGTTCGACGTTGTTCTCTATTGAGAGTCGAAAAGAAAGTGATGGAAGTGGGTGGAGTGCTGTGTGTAAATTCCAGAATAGAAACTACCAACAACCAATTGCAAGTGTTGTTTTCAAGTCACATGACTTTACATGCGCTTCTCAGGACATGTAGGCGGTGACACTATCTAGTTACGAACGTGAATTGGAAGTAGCGATGTTCTTTAGTGAACTTTAAAAACATGAAAAGAAGTGAATTCAAACACATACGGATTTCACATATTTTTAGAGCTCGATTTAAGTATACAATTATTAAATTATAAAACCTTTTATATTTTTTTAAAAAAATATTAAGGTGTGTACAATCAGTCACGCACGAACGATTAAAGAAAATTCTGCTCCATTTAATTAAAAGGTTTGTATGACAAAAAAAAAGCCTAGGTTCAGTGTCTTAACGTACTGTAAGTTCTTTCATTGGTCTATGAAGAAATTCATTAGGTTTAAATTGGAAAGCTTTCATGAAATAAATAGGTGGGTGCGTGCACTCAGTTGTGCACGTAAGATTGGTATGTCGATATTTATTTCAGGTATATCTTTCATACTTAGGAACTAGCATTCAAAAAACCTATGAAATTCACTGAAAAAACCATAGGTTTTACACACGTTATAGTTAGGAAATAGCATTTGAAAAACCTATGAAATTCACTGAAAAAACCCTAGGTTTTACACACGTTATAGTTAGGAAGTAGCATTTAAAAAAACCTATGTCATGAGTGATGTAATATGTGAAGTCATCAGCAGTGCATTGCGGGCGCGCGAGTTATAGTTAGCTGAAGTAACTATAACGGGGAATTTCATTGGTTTTATATTAGTAAAATGTCCAGCTAACTATAACATGTGTCAAACCTATGGTTTTTTCAGTGAATTTCATAGGTTTTTTAAATGCTACTTCCTAACTATAACGTGTGTAAAACCTAGGATTTTTTCAGTGAATTTCATAGGTTTTTCAAATGCTATTTCATAACTATAACGTGTGTAAAACCTATGTTTTTTTCAGTGAATATATATATATATCCTCCAACTCTCCCCGCAGGAAGAAACGAGCCGCACACACAACGGATTTGCCGATAATATCTTTAATTACAGCTCTGGCAGTCCTGATGCATTTCGGTCTTCACGACCTTTCTCAAAGGTAAGCCACAGCATCCACCAAACTCGCAGCCAACAAGGTGATTGTTCCCATTTGTTTTTTTAACCCTCTGGTGGGCGGCCCCTAATGAGCCTTTCTGTAAGGCATGCTGGTCCTTGTGGTGCAAAGTCTGTCAATTATTCCCCTCTGGTGGGTGATGCTTTTTAAAAACAGTTCTTGTTTTGCGCTGCATTTTGTCGGTTCCGTTGTTTCCTCGCAAGACCCTTTTCGAATTGCAGGAAACAAAGCCAAACGCAATATTTGGCGGCGCCCTCCTGTCCCTTTACCGTTTTACTGGATCAACAACTGTGGTTCAATGCGGGCAGTAATGGTGCTCTTAACAGGCGGTGCGATCCTCACGGCAGAACCACGCCGGTATAACATCCTCCAACTCTCCCCGCAGGAAGAAACGAGCCGCACACACAACGGATTTGCCGATAATATCTTTAATTACAGCTCTGGCAGTCCTGATGCATTTCGGTCTTCACGACCTTTCTCAAAGGTAAGCCACAGCATCCACCAAACTCGCAGCCAACAAGGTGATTGTTCCCATTTGTTTTTTTAACCCTCTGGTGGGCGGCCCCTAATGAGCCTTTCTGTAAGGCATGCTGGTCCTTGTGGTGCAAAGTCTGTCAATTATTCCCCTCTGGTGGGTGATGCTTTTTAAAAACAGTTCTTGTTTTGCGCTGCATTTTGTCGGTTCCGTTGTTTCCTCGCAAGACCCTTTTCGAATTGCAGGAAACCAAGCCAAACGCAATATTTGGCGGCGCCCTCCTGTCCCTTTGCCATTTTACCGGATCAACAACTGTGGTTCAATGTGGGCAGTAATGGCGCTCTTAACAGGCGGTGCGATCCTCACGGCAGAACGACGCCGGTATAACATCCTCCAACTCTCCCCGCAGGAAGAAACGAGCCGCACACACAACGGATTTGCCGATAATATCTTTAATTACAGCTCTGGCAGTCCTGATGCATTTCGGTCTTCACGACCTTTCTCAAAGGTAAGCCACAGCATCCACCAAACTCGCAGCCAACAAGGTGATTGTTCCCATTTGTTTTTTTAACCCTCTGGTGGGCGGCCCCTAATGAGCCTTTCTGTAAGGCATGCTGGTCCTTGTGGTGCAAAGTCTGTCAATTATTCCCCTCTGGTGGGTGATGCTTTTTAAAAACAGTTCTTGTTTTGCGCTGCATTTTGTCGGTTCCGTTGTTTCCTCGCAAGACCCTTTTCGAATTGCAGGAAACCAAGCCAAACGCAATATTTGGCGGCGCCCTCCTGTCCCTTTGCCATTTTACCGGATCAACAACTGTGGTTCAATGTGGGCAGTAATGGCGCTCTTAACAGGCGGTGCGATCCTCACGGCAGAACGACGCCGGTATAACATCCTCCAACTCTCCCCGCAGGAAGAAACGAGCCGCACACACAACGGATTTGCCGATAATATCTTTAATTACAGCTCTGGCAGTCCTGATGCATTTCGGTCTTCACGACCTTTCTCAAAGGTAAGCCACAGCATCCACCAAACTCGCAGCCAACAAGGTGATTGTTCCCATTTGTTTTTTTAACCCTCTGGTGGGCGGCCCCTAATGAGCCTTTCTGTAAGGCATGCTGGTCCTTGTGGTGCAAAGTCTGTCAATTATTCCCCTCTGGTGGGTGATGCTTTTTAAAAACAGTTCTTGTTTTGCGCTGCATTTTGTCGGTTCCGTTGTTTCCTCGCAAGACCCTTTTCGAATTGCAGGAAACCAAGCCAAACGCAATATTTGGCGGCGCCCTCCTGTCCCTTTGCCGTTTTACCGGATCAACAACTGTGGTTCAATGCGGGCAGTAATGGCACTCTTAACAGGCGGTGCGATCCTCACGGCAGAACCACGCCGGTATAACATCCTCCAACTCTCCCCGCAGGAAGAAACGAGCCGCACACACAACGGATTTGCCGATAATATCTTTAATTACAGCTCTGGCAGTCCTGATGCATTTCGGTCTTCACAACCTTTCTCAAAGGTAAGCCACAGCATCCACCAAACTCGCAGCCAACAAGGTGATTGTTCCCATTTGTTTTTTTAACCCTCTGGTGGGCGGCCCCTAATGAGCCTTTCTGTAAGGCATGCTGGTCCTTGTGGTGCAAAGTCTGTCAATTATTCCCCTCTGGTGTATATATATATATATATATATATATATACACACATTACCTACTGGCGGTCGCCAGTAGGTAGTTATAGTTAGGATTTTTTTCAATGTTAAATCTCAAAATTCTATTTGGAATAACTTTGGCGCCGGTTGACGAATCTGCCTGAAATTTATCTCAAATTTGCCTCGTGGAGCTCCGGTCCTTCCTTGAAAGTTTGGCAGGGACTCGTCAAGCGGGGGCCGAGATAAAAGGGGGTCCCAAAACGCGTTTTCCCCATGTTAATTTCCTCAGGGCGGTCGACCTCACTTTTAGCCCGAACGGCTGAATGGATTTACACCAAACTTGGCAAAATTGTAGGGACTGGTAGCCCGATGTGCCTTTGCTATGTCTCAAGATATGTGCTCCAGTGGATTTTGAGTAATTTAGGTTCAAAAAAATATATATCTATAAGTGCGCCCGGTACGCGCACCGGGGAGCGCACCCGGCGCGCCACGTGACTTGCGCACAGAAAGCTGTTTGGCTCTCGGGTGTCTGTAAACATTCTAAACAGTCCGGAGCGGCCGCCATCTTGTGTCTCGGTAGGATCGAGACATGAGAGGTGGCCAAAACAAAGGGGGAAATGGCCATAAGGTTGCAGAGTAGACCCTCCCTGACCCCCAGGTTTGATGTGGGGGCTTTAAAAGGGCCTGCGGGGCCAAAAAAACAAGTTTTTTTTCTATTTTTTGCGGGGGGAGCGCCAGGTACGCGCACCGGGAAGCGGACCGAGGAGCGTACTATGGGGAAAAAAGAATGATAGATTTTTCAAATATTGTATGCTTATTAATTGTTCTTTTTGTTGTTTTTTTATTTTTTTATTTAAGTACCAACATGTAGGTACCAATGCAGAGTCTAAAATTTAATAGACACTGTCTCCTTTGTAGATATCTTGCATGTTGTTATAGAAGTTATTGTGGTATATGGAATTCATACCATAGTCTGTCAGGAAAGCAGAAACAATATGGAGGCAGGAGATGATAAAGAGATGTTAAAAACACATTGGAGATAATATAGTGGGAGAAAGGAAGTAACTATAAGCAAACTTACTTTGTAACACAAAAAAGTTGCACAGTATATTTTAAGTCTGACTTTACATTATAATCAATTTGGTACTAGTTTAAGAAAAAAATATAAAAATGAATAATGTCTCAAACAATTTTTGAATTATTAAATATACATTTATTTTTCAGATTCCTTTTCCAAATTTACCAGAATTTCTAATATTTGATTGTCGGAAATGTCCTCATTTTGAATCAGGAAATCTACTGATTGTACACATTGAAGTAGTTCATAGTCCCGTGATTCATCCATGAATTCTGAGTTATCATTTGGTTCAATAACTTTTTCATTGTTGCTCTCCAGAACAATTTCGATGGAAATGTTTTGCTCTCCTTCCATTTTTGTGCTGTAATTTGCATTTTAAAAAAATATATCAGTGGAGATAGGGCACTGTTGGGTTTAAGTTCAGACAGGTACTTTGGTTTTTTTAACAGTGATTTTATCTTTGGGCAGTGTATGGTATCAGACTGGAAGTAGAAATATAAAAAAGTGTATGTGATAAAGCCTAAGTAAATTCATAAGTATACAAGACAAGCCTAACTCCATCCATAACTATAACAGAGAAGTCTATCTCATTCTATAACTATTACAGAGGGATAGTATATAACTATCAGAAAATGTTTTACAAATAAACTTAAAGTGCAAAACATACTTCAGTTTTTAAAATAACATCTTAACTTTCAAAAAGAAGTTTAAGTTGTCAGTGAAAATGTTCTTGAAATGTACTTCAGGAAGTAGTAGTCAAAATGGCTGTGTTTCTCTCTCTTTCTTTATATATATTCAGGTCCATAACCAATCAAATGTCATGAAATAATAGTAGAAAATGAAAGTAACATTTTAATTGGTTGTCAATTCTAACACTTCATAAGTGTTTTTATCATGTAATTTACCTCAGGATATTTAGTCAGGCCTACAGCATAAATGTCTCAATGGAATTCTATCAAATTTGGGTAAATGGTAGGGACTGCTATGTAGTAGTGCCTATTCTATATTTGATGAAAGTGTCTCCAGTGGTTTTTCTGTAAATTACTTTCCCACCTTTTTTTAGGGAGCGCTTACCGGTGCGCGCCCCTGTACGCGCACCGGCAGCGTTACGGGAGTCCTCCATTTTGTGTTTCGGTAGAATCGAGACACAAGATGGAGGACAAACAACGTTGGTAATGGGTAGAAGGCTGCACGGTAGACACTTCCTGACCCTCTAGGTTTTCTGAGGGGGGCTTAGGACGCTCATATAGGCCAAAAATAAAAAAGAAATAATTAAATTTCAAGGGGGGAGCGCCCGGTACGTGCACCGGGGAGCGTACTTTGGTGAAAAATAGTGAAAAAAGTTAGAAAAAGATAAACGTTTTGAATGATTAGAGGTAGGGTAGCTCTGAAAAGAGCTTTTGGGTTCTGTGGCTGATTTAGGTACCTACAAGTAGGTTCCAATGCACAGTCTTAATTTCAGGAGGAATATTCTATTCCCCTCATCTGAGAAGTGCACACCATCTCCTCTGTAGATGTCTTGCATGCTGTAACGCAAGTTGTTGTTGTATATTGAACCCATTCCAAAGTCTCTCATGTAAACAGAAACAGATTTATTCACATGTTTCCGTGCTTTCTCAAATTGTGGACAAAATTGGTTGGACCAGTTCCATTTCTGTCTTTGGTATATATTGGAATATACCAAGGCAGTTTGTGGAAAAAGTGTCATCAATTGATCAAAGGTGTCCTTTAAAAGCATTTCCAGACCAACCCCACTCATAGTGCCCAAATCATTTCCACCACAGTGCACTATTAAGAGGTCAGGGTTTGGCAGATGCAAAAAGGTTTTCACCAATGGTATCAATTGATGACATCTCAATCCTCTCTGGACAATCCACTTTATTTCCACATTTGATAAATCAAGGTTGTGATCATTTCTGCTTGCTGCATACCTTTAAGCCCAGTGGATGTAGCTATGTCCAATAATCCACACAGAATACATGATGAGAGAAGGTTCAGGTGCAGTCCGATGAAGTGTGGGAATGAAATGGCAGTTGGAACAGTAGGAGTTTACAAAAAAATAATTGTGGAGTTTCCCTGCTGTTGAATCACAAGCAATGATTGGTGGATTCAGTTAGTTGAAAACAGAAAGTTAGGGTGCATGGTTGTGTTGTGAGTAAGTAGCAATTTGAATGGTTAAGAAAAAGTCACTAAAAGCAATAATGCCCTGGATAAGCTGGTGTATTGAGAGGTCAAACATCCTTGCTGACCTAATTTGCAACTTTGTAGAATAAACTTTTGAACCTGGGAGTTCAGTTAGGAGGGAGTTGCTATGGTAACAGATAGAAAGGTCTGAGAGGGGGAAGGGTGTTGGTTTGAAAATAGTGAGGGAAGACTTTTGATTGATTGAAATAAGGCATGTGTGTGTAAAGTTAGAGATGTTCTATGCCAGTCTTGGTTTCAGTGTATTGAGTGCACACCTTTTGTTCTGCTAAAGAAAAATTGGTGTGTGTGTCTGACACTGTTTTCAATCTCCCAAAGCATTTGTAAAGGTAAGTAATGATTTATTTAATTTAGATAGAGACTTGTTTGCTCTATGGAGAATATTTGGAAGCAGATAGTGAAGTTTCAGTAGTGAAATTGAATCCTTGTACATAGGACTTGTGCTGTGTTTGTAAAATGTTATTCAAAAAACGATTTTGGGGGCAAATCAATGGTATTTTCATTTGGCCCTTATTTATGATTGCCTTCTGCTGCTGGTACATCACTTTAAACTTGGGAAAAAAGTGACTTTGTGGTGGTGCAAGGCCTTCATAAATAAGGCCCTGAGTTTGTTTGCTGTTGGTTTGTTTTTTGCTTTTTGATAATACTTGCTATGAACATTTGCAAGATAGAGGATTTGTATTTTGTGAAACAGTGAGGTTTCAGTAGTGAAATTGAATGCTTGTACATAGGTCCTGTGTTGTGTTTCTAAAATCTTATTCAAAAAACGATTTTGGAGGCAAATCAATGGTATTTTCATTTGGCCTTATTTATGATTGCCTTGTGCTGCTGGTGCATCACTTTAAACATGGGAAAAAAGTGACTCTCTGGTGGCGCAAGGCCTTCATAATTATTTATTTATTTATTTAGTATATTTATCCAGCGCAGTCCTGTCACCCAGAGGGCATCCTGGCGCTTGAACTTAAGCAGAGGCACTCTACACTTAAACAACACTTTTAGGGAACAGATGCGTTTTTAACGCTCTCCTAAAAGGGAGGTAGTCACTGTGGCTTCTCAAAGAGAGTGGCAGGGAATTCCAAAATTTGGCCGCTGCCACGCTGAATAAGCGGCCTCCCAATAAGGCCCTGAGTTTTACATTTACAAGATAGAGGATTTGTATTTTGTGAAACAGTGAGGTTTCAGTAGTGAAATTGAATGCTTGTACATAGGTCCTGTGTTGTGTTTCTAAAATGTTACTCAAAAAACGATTTTGGGGGCAAATCAATGGTATTTTCATTTGGCCCTTATTTATGATTGCCTTGTGCTGCTGGTACATCACTTTAAACATGGGAAAAAGGCACTCCCTGGTGATGCAAGGCCTTCATAAATAAGGCCCTGAGTTTTTTTGGTTGTTGGTTTTTGTCCTGCTTTTTGATAATGCTTGATATGAACATTTGCAAGATAGGGGATTTGTATTTTGTGAAACAGTGAGGTTTCAGTAGTGAAATTGAATGCTTGTGCATAGGTTCTGTGTTGTGTTTCTAAAATGTTATTCAAAAAACGATTTTGAGGGCAAATCACTGGTATTTTCAATTGGCCTTTATTTATGATTGCCTTGTGCTGCTGGTACATCACTTTAAACATGGGAAAAAAGTGACTCTCTGGTGGCGCAAAACCTTCATAAAGAAGGCCCTGAGTTTTTTTGTTGTTGGTTTGTGTCTTGCTTTTTGATAATGCTTGATATCAACATTTACAAGATAGGGGATTTGTATTTTGTTAAACATTGAGGTTTCAGTAGTGAAATTGATTGCTTGTACATAGGTCCTGTGTTGTGTTTCTAAAATGTTATTCAAAAAACGATTTTGGGGGCAAATCAATGGTATTTTCATTTGGCCCTTATTTATGATTGCCTTGTGGCATTGGTGCGTCTCTTTTAACATGGGACGCACTGGTGGCGCAAGGCCTTCATAAATTAGGCCTTGAGTTGCTGTGGTATAAACTTTAATACGTTGCAAATTAGTGTTTATATTGTTTTCTTTTTGTCATTTCTTTGTTGTTTGCTGATAGTAGTCTTTAATGTGTTATTTTTTTCAGAACCACAGATTGAAATCAACATTTTAAAAGCAAGCAAAAATTCCGTCAAGGCAAAGGAGTAGAAAAAATACCATACGTAAAAGAACAAAATCATCAAAGGAATTAAAAGAATCCTCTACAATAAGTACTTCAAAAAACACCAGAAAAGCTCCTGGTAAGACAACTAAGTCTTTTCTTCGCAATTTATGTAGATCAAAAAGAAATGTAAACGGTAATGTGAATATCCAGAAGCAGAGAGCAAATCTAAAAAGGAGAGGCCCTCAAAAAATATCTCTATTGGAGCAGGAAATAAGAGTATGGATAGCAATAGAAGGTTAAATCAATTTAGGGACATTCGTAGACCAATGTTTCGCAATAGGGTAGTTTTAAATTTGCTAAAAAATGAAAAGAAAAGTAAACAGAGAGCTGCTTTTTACAAGAAAAAGAAAAGTGTAGAAAAGATTGTTGATCAGGCTTTTGAAGTTAAGAAAAAATTATTTATTTTAGTAATCAATAGAATTAGGATACTTAATAAGGCAATTGATGTTTTCAAATCGAACAGTAGATGGAAAAGAATTATTAATCGGACTAATTTTTGTGAAGTATTTTCTGGAGAATGGATGCATAGTTCAAGTTCTGAGCCATTTTTGAATGAGGAGAGCTACTTTCAGAAAAATGATTTGTTGCATGCAGTTGACACCAGTGGTCGAGCATATGAGGTAAAAGATGGTTGTGTGATGGAAAAAGAGAAACTTATGTCTAGAGATGCAGAAGAGGTGTTAGCTGATGAAGTTTTAGGGAGACGTACTAAGGGTCCAGTGTACACATGGGAGTGCAGTAGTATTTGTACTGTGCGACAGGATTGCTTCGAAATTTCTTACGTACATATAGTAAGAAAAGTCTAAAACAAAAAATGAAGATCTTGCAAGAGTTAGGTCCTTGCAGAGTAAGAGAAAACACAGGTTTGCATGGGCATTCACTGGCTTGTCTTTCTAGAAAAGTATGTCAGAGTGTTTTTCATCATTTTAGGATGTTAGCAGTGCATCATAATAAGGTGAGGAAATTAGTGAGAAGGTTGTATTATGCAAAAAGTCCAGCACTTAAGCTTAAACAGTTAAACAGTGCTCTTTTGCATGGATCTGAAGTAGATGTGAAGACTATTTGTGAAGAAATTGAGTTTTGTTATTTTGGGAACAAAGAGGACAGTGTAGAAATGGATATAGTAATGGATGGTAATGTGGAAGACAATGTACAGATTTCAAGTGTAGAAAAGTTTGACGAGGAAATTACCAAGTTTGAGGTGAAATCAAGTGAAAGGCCTAATTTAACTTGTGTGTGTTGTCGACGGACTCATTATAAGATTCAGACTAGGTTAGTTAACTTATATGCAAAATGTGAATTGGAAAATAATAGTGAATGGAAGGATTTTTTAAGTTTTTGTTGGTGGAGAATTCTTTTGATTTGAGTTTTGATCAGCGTATTTGTAATTATTGTTTGAAAACATTTAATGAAAATAGAATGCCTGCTAGAGCTGCTCATAATAATCTTCAGTTGATAGATATTCCTTCTGAATTGATGGATTTAAATACTAATGAATCAATTTTGATTCAATGTGTCCATCCTTTTCAAGCTATTGTTCGCATGGAGCCTAAGATGGGGAAATTACCTCCTACAGATTTACAAAGAGGATTAAAGGGAAGAGTTGTTTATTTGCCTCTAGATGTCAAGAAACATATTGATACAATTAGTGTAGAAAGAGTAGAAGAGGATCCTCTGGGTATTCTAGTTAATGGGGTTCCGACAAAGAGTAAGAAAATCTGGCAAGATTTAGTGGATGTTAGGAAAGTCAAAAAGGCAATGTTGTATTTGGTCAAAAGCAATGAGTACTATAAAGATATAAGTGTTGGAGCAGAGGAAACAGCTACAGAAGAAGACAGTGATTGTTCAGTTGGCCAAATTGAAAAAGTTGTTGTGTCTAGAAGTGAAGAAATATATGAACATTATACTGTTCATCCTTTGCATTCCAAATAAGTAATGGGGAATTCAATTGACTTGTTTCAAATGAAAGCAGCAAAAGGAAGTCCCGTTAGTGTATGGGAAGAAAGCTTGGAAGCTCGTTGTTTTCCACAGTTATTTCCAACAGGTCGTGGTGGACGATATGACGATCGACCAGTTCAAATTCCTGCAGCTGAATACTGGACTTTAAGATTATATGCTGAAGATCCAAGGTTTCGGCAATGCATTTCGTATTTGTTTCATCTACTGTATGAAAGTGATTTGTCTGGGCTTTCTTATGCAGTTAATCATATTTTGAAAAGTGGAGCTGATCTGCAAAATGTTTCAGCAAGGGACTTTATGGAGAAAGTCAATCTGCAAGACAGTATTTTGGAATCTCAGCTAATCAATCTCATGGCATGTCAGCGTGGAACAAATGAGTATTGGTTCCGTCGTCATGGGGAATTGAAATTTATGCTTAGAAACTTAGGAACTCCTACATGGTTCCTCACTATTAGCTGTGCTGAGTATGCATGGGACGACTTACTTCAATTTCTACGAGAGACAAATGGAAACATACAAAATATAGAATTGAAAACACCTGGAGAACTGTGTTCTTTGGATCCAGTGAATGTTTGCAGATATTTTAATCATATATTTGAAGCTATGATGTCTTTTATTACCAACAAAAAAAATCCTCCCCTTGGAGAGGTTTTGGATTTCTTTTGGAGGAAGGAATATCAAGCGAGAGGTGCTACTCATATACATATGTTGTTACGGATTAAAGATGCACCCAAATTTGGATTAGATTCGGATGAAACAGTGATGAGTTTCATTGAAGAGTATTCAACATGTGCTATTCCAAAAACTACTGAAGAAAACAGTTTAACGCAACAAGTTTTACGTTTTCAATATCATCGTTGTGGAAAGTACTGTCGTTGAAAATTTAAAAACAAGGAAAAGTACTACACGAAATGTCGTTTTACGTTTCCACGACCAGTGATTTCTAAGGGAAGAGTAAATAATTTGATGTCATCTCTACGACATACTGTGACGAGGAAATCTCCCAAAAGTACATATAATTTAAAAAGAAATGAAGAGTCCAAGTACATCAACGACTACAACCCAGTGATTTTGTCCATGTGGAATGCTAACATGGATATTCAGTTCGTTGCTGACAACTCTATTGCTGTGGCTCGATATGTGACATCTTACATCACAAAAAAATAAATGACAGAATTGAAGGAAATGTGGGAGGACATTTCACATGAAAAGAGTCTAAGCAAGAAATTATACAGTTTCAGTCTGAAGATGTTGTCGCATCGAGAAATTGGAGCATATGAATGTTGTGATCGGTTATCATCAGCAAGTCTCTATGCCAAATCAAGAACAATCATTTGGGGGAGTCTAGGTCTTGCTGCAACACGAAACTGAGTTTTGAAATCTGTACAAGAAATCGAATATTTGGCGGAGAAAGAACCAAACAGTACAGATATTTTGAAGACAAATATGTTGGATACATACTATCCAAATAGAAGTATTCACCTTGAGAACACTTGTTTGTATAAAGTTCTGCAAAACTACAGTTATAAGAGGAACATCACAGAAGATATCAATAATGAAAAATATGCTGTCATTGGGTATGAAGGATGTCTAGTGAAGCAGAGAAAAGGCCATTTGATTAATCATCGAAAATTGAGTTGCGAAGCTCCAGACAAAAGAGAATTTTACTATTTAGCTCTTTTGAAACTCTTTAAGCCATGGCGTACAGAAGAGGAACTACTTGGAGATTTTCTCTGTTATGAAGACTCTTTTAATGCAACTAAGGATACCATAGAATGTCCTGTTTTTCTAAATTATCTGCAAATGTTGAACGAAGAAATAGAGCAAGAATCCACAATTGCTGAAGAGATTGCTAGAGACAGTTCTCAAGACAGTCAGAGTTCTACTTCATTGAGTCAGGATCCACTAGGAGGACCAATTATCCAAAATGAAGCTGCAACTGACATGGATGAGGTGGAAAGAGCTATGGAACAAGCTCAAGAGGATGGAGTTAACTTAGAAGATTTGGTAAAGCAACTAAACGTTGAGCAGAAAAAGATATATGACGAAGTTACAGAACAGATTGAACATGGATTCAGACATGAGAGAAAAGTGTGCTCATGTACATCATTTAAGCCTGGTCGACTGTACGTAAGTGGAGAAGCGGGAACAGGAAAAAGTTTTCTGATTAAAGACATTGCAACTTATCTGCAGAAAAGGACTGATTCACCGTTGTCTTGTGTTGTAACTGCTCCAACTGGACTGGCAGCACATAACATTAAAGGGATTACTCTACATCGTTTACTGATGCTGCCAGTTGAGCATGATAATAAATTGCATTACAACAAGTTATCTGGAGATGCGTGTTCTGAAGTTTCCAGAGTCTTGAAGAATATGACATTTCTTATCATTGATGAAGTAAGCATGGTCTCAAATCTAATGCTTGCTTTTGTGCATTTGAGAATGCAAGAAATTCTTAGAACAGAGTATGATGTGTTATTTGGAGGAAAACACATTATTGTTTTTGGAGATCTATTGCAGTTGACTCCAGTAAAAGGACAACCAGTGTTTAAAATGCCCACGCATGAAGATACCAGGAAGTCCCTTGGAAGCATTGGAAACATTAATATATGGTTAAATTTTAAATATGCTGAACTGCTTCAAAATATGCGACAGGCAAAGGATGAAGATTATAAGAATATTCTACAAGATGTAAGAATTGAAAAAGTAAGTGAGCTTGGGAAAGAAGCTTTACATGCTCGATTAATTTCAAATTTGTATCCAAATGAAAACATTCTTCCAGAGAATATTTTGAGAAGGAATTTAAATGTTGAAAGAGGTCTGGTAAATGGAGCAATGGGTTATGTTGTTGATTTTGTGAATTATAGAAATAGAGATGGAATTGAATTTTTAAAAATAAAATTTGATGGTATTGAGCAAGTACAACAAATCAGTCGTTGTTCTGCTAGATTTTTACTTGTAAAAGACTTATATGTTCGCCGAAAACAGTTTCCTGTTTGTTTGGCATATGCAGTAACAATTCATAAATCTCAAGGTTTAAGTGTAGATAGTGCTTTGGTGAACATTGGAAGATCTGTGTTTAAAGAGGGTATGGCATATATGGCATTATCACGAGTCAGAACTTTTCAGGATTGTACTTGATTGAGTGTGATGAGACAAAGATTTGTGCAGATCTAGATTGTGTTAAAGAATACAATAGGTTAAGAAGAGAGTATGCTCCACATTTGCCTCAATATCCTCTGTTTGAAAAACGTGTGGTAGGCCGAAAAAGAAGAAATGAGAATAATTGCAGTGAGGTAGGAGCAAAAAGACAAAAAGTAGATGAAACTGTAATTCAAAACAGAAAGAAAAAGGATTCTGATGAAAATGTTGTTGGATTTCAGTTTGAAAATAGTTCTGGTGTCAACTGCTATGCTAATGTAGTGGTTAATGTTGTTTTTTTTCTTCAAACTTTACAAGAACAGATTGTTGAAAATCGGGATCAAAGATTGTGTGGTTTAATGAATTCTGTGTTTGAGAAATGTAGCAGTGATAGAGCAAAAATAGAAAGCGTAACAGAAATTTGAAATATTTTAGATATGTGTTCTGGTCAAGATAAATTTTCACAGAACATTCAGCAGGATTGTCAGGAATTTTTAATGTATATGTTTGGTGTTTTGGAAGATGAAGGTGTAGATGTAGATAATCTTTTCAGCATTTCTTATCAATGGCAGCATGACTGCCACAATTGTGGTTCATCAAGTAATACTAGAATAGACACTGAAAGATTTATATATTTGACTTTACCAGACTGTAAATCAGTGTCATTTAAAAATCTAGTTAAAGCAGCAGATCATAATATGGTGTGTACCCAATGTAAGTGTCCAATGCTATCCACATTATTTATACAAAGTTATGGTCAGTATATCATTTTAGTTTTCCAACGATGTAGACCTGATGGAACTAAATTGACAACTTGTATCAAAAATGTTGTGGCTTCTCAGTTATCAATTTCAGGAAGAACCTTTACAACTGAAGCTATTATTTACCTTGACGGTCCTTCGACAACATCAGGACATTATACATGCTACTTAAAATGTAAAAAAGGTTGGAGTTACTGCAATGATTCTCATTTGACTTATAAACAACGTTTGCCTTATGACTTTAAAAATTCTTACCTAGTATTTTTAAAACCAAAGTTTTAGTAAAGGTAATTGGCCTTTGAAGACGGGAATAGTTAATAAAAGTTAGTTAGTTAGTTAATCTAATGTTTAAAATGATTTATCTGATATAGGTACTGTAAGTGGATCTCATAGTAAAAAATACTCATATATCTGACACGATTTGGCAGTAAGGAAAGTGTAAGGTATGATGTTCTTAGATCTCTTTTCATAGGAAGTCGATGAAATGGAAGTTATTTTTTTTTTTTTGCTTGAAAAGCCTTTATTTCGGTAAAATGTACCATAAAAGACAATCATCATAAAAAACATTACATTTAAATAATTTGTACAATAAAATATAAAGTACATAAAACGATAGTAGAAAGGAATCCTTATATAATAGGAGCAGATCCATTCTCAGTCTATGTTTTGAGGCATTTCCCTCTGATGATCCAAAGGGCACCCAGATACTTGGCCATTGTGAACACAATATGATCTGACAAGTCAGTTTTTAAGACTCTGTAAGCATGCAGACACTTCTTGAATCCCAGGTTTCTACATAGAGGGAGAATCCAGTGCCTACGGATCCCATGATAAGCTGGACAAAAGAGAAGAATGTGGAGCTCACTTTCATCCGAGCTACTACAAGCAGGACATGTACTGCTAGAATCATGGCTCCATTTGGTTGTAAAAGTTTTGATGGGAAGAGAGCCATGTCTCCACTGAAGATATAATTTTCTCAATGCATTGGGATAAATTTTGTCTAGAGTGGGTTCCATGATGTAGTTCGCCTTGTGAGAGAAGAAGGACGCTGTCAGGGACCCAGGATGTTGATGGTTGAGGGTCAAGAAAAGTTTGGATTCTCGGTATGACCTGGCTAGTTCTTTTTTGGAGAGGGTGAGGCACACGTTCTGGGGGTCAGACCACATACTTGAGAGGCCTACAGCCACCAGTTCAACTTTAATATGGTGGAGCCATTTGATTTTTCCGGCACCTGGGGTGGCTAGGATCTCCCGTAGTCCTTCCCTGTAACTGGCCAGTTCAGGGGTTGTCCATAATCTGCGCCAGAAGGCCAGTGGACGTAAAGCAAAGTCCTCATCAAGCGGGCATAAGCCAAGGTCCATCCTCAACGGGACAAGGGGTGTGCTTGGTGGTAGCCCTACAAGGTTGCGGATAAATCTGTTTTCCACTTTCAGCAATTTGGATGTATTTTCGTGGCCCCAGAGTTCTGATCCATAGATGACAGCCCCCTTGGCCTGGGATCTATAGATCTGTAGTGGGGGGCCAATCGGCCTGACCGAGGATTTATTATTTGCCACAAGCTTCATGATACCTCCCGAATGCTGGGTCAATTTCAGTGCCGCTTTTTCCAAGTGAGAGCTCCAAGTGAATTTATCATTCAAAGCAATTCCCAAGTATTCGAAAGTATTTACCCTTTCCAGCTTGTTGCGTGAGATACTTGGACGGAAGTGGAATTTCTGTGGAGGGTTAAAAACCATGAATTTAGTCTTGGTGGTATTAATTTCTAGTCCATGGGTGTCACAGAAATCTACGAAACCATCAAGGGTGCACTGGATACCTTTCGCCGACTTGGATAGAAGCAATGTATCGTCGGCGAACATGATGGCTGATACCCTCTCGGAGGCCAATTTCGGTGCGTCAGAGTTGGTTACGCCCGCTAGATGGGCGATTACCCCGTTGACATAGAGGCAGAACAGGGTTGGTGCAAGCACACAACCCTGCCTAACCCCCCTGCCAACGGGGAACTTCTCAGACAGTTCTCCCATCCTACCACATCTGACCTGGGCATAGTTGCTAGTGTGCAGGCGTATTATCATTTTCAGAAGACCTTCAGGGACCCCCAGATTGTCAAGAACCTCCCACAACTTATTCCTCGGTACCAGGTCGAACGCTGCCCTTAGGTCCACAAATACAACGTAGAGGCTGCCACCCTCCAGCTGTACTGTTTTCCAGTGTATCATTGCAAGACGAAAGACCTGGTCCACTGTGGAGACCTTCTCCCTGAAGCCTGCTTAAAAAGGGCTCAAGATGTTATGGTCCCTGATCCACTCATGTAGGCGGTTTAGCAGGAGCTTGGAAAAGAGTTTCTGGGAGACGTCGATTAGGCTTATAGGCCTATAGTTTGCAGGAAGGAGGGGGGACCCCTTTTTAAAGATTGGCACAATTTCTGCCCCTGACCAGGTGGAAGGGATTGGCAGACCCATCAGAATGGAATTAAATAGTACCCCTAGATAGGGGGCCCAGACATTGGGTTCATGCTTGTAAAGATCGCCTGGGAGCCTGTCTAGCCCCGGCGCCTTGCCAGCAGACAGGGAGGAGATTGCCAGGGTGATTTCTTCTAGGGTGAAGCCTTCGTTGTTAGTTAGCATGTTTTTGATGTTGGGGGTCGCTCCACCATATTCGCTGCTCCCATTATCACTGCAATGTGGAAGGTATAAGTGTTTAAAGTGGTCCTCCCAAACAGATGGTGCTATGCAAGCCTCGACCGCTGCAAGTGGTTCGGACGAGCCATGCCTAACGATTTGCCAGAAGGTCCGTGAATCTTGGCAGACGAGGGCGGCTGTTATTTTTGTCCAATTCTCCTCGTCCCATTCTATTTTTGCAGTGTGGAGGGCAGATTTATAGGCTACTCGTCTCTCCCTGATTATAGATGGGGTATCTCGGGCTTTCATTGATTCCAATAGAAGGGTTTTTGCTTCCTTACAAGAGGCATTAAACCAGGTCGCTCTTCTCTTTTTGGGCTTACGAAGCCTGGCAGTTGGATTCAGTATATCTGCAAGTTTAGTGCATAACTCCGAGTGGATGGTAGCGAGGGCATGGAAGTTATAGAGAACAGCAGACTTTTTTTCCACCAAAAGGACCTTCACTATCTTCTATTTTGCCTCACGGAAAAGTAAGTGAATCAAAGATTAGTGTACATATATGAGTTGCAAGTTTTTATGTTTTTTTTTAAACACAATCTTTTAGATTGTGTTTTTTTTCCCCGCTGTTATATGATGAAGAGTTTGAACTCACTGATTTAAGTGAAATTCAATATATTCTGAGAACAGCAAAAATAAACAATGTAACATATTGTATAAGTTATTCTATAGTTTGCATTGTGTAATTTATATTGTATTCCCATTGTCTCACACTCATTTTCCTTTTCCACCCTTATTTAGCTCTCTTTACTCACTTACACTGCCTTTTTTTTCACTTAGTTTCATCGCTGTTCCTTTACTCCACTTCATTCACAACTCCTCAATCCATTTTCAACTGTTTGCATTTCTTCTCTCCCCTCCACCACTTTTCATCTTTCTCACATTCTCTCAGTACCACTGCTTTAGTTCTCTTCCCCTCTCTTTCCTTCATTTGCTCCTTTACTCTTTTTCCTTTCTCACTCATTGTACTGCAGTTCAGTCAGTCCTTCCCTTTGTCTTTCTGTGTACATACTCTCTCACTCCTTTTTCCTCCATCGTTCTATATTAACCTCATTCCCTTCATCCCTTCACTCTGTGACTCCCCTTCACTCACTCTCAGTCATCTTCTATTCCTGTTTCTTATTAATAGTTCCTCATTTAGACTCCTCTCCTTTTCACACATTTTCCTTTTACTTTCTTATCTTTCCTGATTTCGTTTTGGTATCTCGCATTCTTTTAGTATCTTACTTATCTTCAGTAATTTTTTCTCTTTCTATTTCTTTTTCCCTCTTTTTTTTCTTTCTACATTCTACATTAATTTATTTCTGTTTTTGTATCCTTCACTATTGCTTTATTTCTTAGTAAACTTTTTTAGATCTTTTACCTCTTGACCTGTTTCTTCTATTTAAAATATATATTTTACTAATTATAACTTGTTTTATCTTTTGTCTTTCACAGATACAAAGTGTAGTTTAAAGATGCAATTAAATTTACATTAATTATATGGTAAGTGTGACTACAAAATGTAATTTATCATCACCCTTTGTTTTAACCTCACTACTTTTCTGTCACCCTACCACACCCCTGTTTTCTTACTCTGCTTCCCTCACTTATTCTTATCCTCCATATTTACTTCTCTTTTCCTTACTTTCCTACCACATTCAACTTCTTTCAGTGCCCCTGCTCACCCACACTCCCTCTCTTTCATTTTTTTTCTGCTTCACTTAGTCCCTTTTTGACACTCCTTCCTTTACTCTCTATGTTCTTTCTTTCTGTCACTCCCCATGTCTTACCCTTATTCACTTTTATCCACCCTCTTTCACGCCTCTTTACTTACACTCACTGCTATTTTCTTTCCCTCCGTCACCATTGTTCCTTTTCTCTGGTTCCGTCACTACCTTTCAATCCTCATCCTTTACTCTCCTTCCTTTTACTGTCATCACCCATTCACATTCTCCAAGAACATCTGCTTTAGTTTTCTTCCTCTTTCTTCTCTTCTTTTGCTTCCTTATTCATTTTCCTTTTCTCAGTTACTTCCTCTTATACCTTTTCTCTGTTTTACTATCTCTTACACAGTCCCTCTGTGTTTCTCCCTCTAGCTCTCTTTCTCTTTATACCACTCTCTTTTTTTCCCTATTCCTCATGCTCACTCCTTTTTTTTTGTTGTGCGCTGATGGGATGGGGCCTGGTACGCGCACTGGGGGGCTGACCGGTACGCGCACCGGGAGCGCTCCTGAGTAAAATATAAAAAAAAGGATATACTTTAAAAAAAATATATATATTATATTAATATACAATATAGGATTCATTTTTAGAAAAACATACCTTTCTAAGCTATAGATATTTGCGAAAAAATAACCTTAGAAATTCACTAAAAACACATAGGTATGAGTCCATATAAAAAGTTATGAATTAGCAGTTAAAAAACCTATGAAATTCACTGAAAAAACCATAGGTTTCACACCAGTTATAGTTAGGAATTAGCATTTAAAAAACCTATGAAATTCACTGAAAAAAACCATAGGTTTCATACCAGTTATAGTTAGGAATTAGCATTTAAAAAAACTATTAAATTCACTGAAAAAACCATAGGTTTCACACCCGTTATAGTTAGGTGGAAATTTTACTGACTTAAAACCAATGAAATTCCCACGTTATAGTTAGTTGGACTCACTATAACTTGCGCGTGTAATGCACCGCTGATGACATCGCATATTACATCACTCATGACATGGTCAGTGACATCACTCATGACATCACTGATGACACCATCCTTGTGACAGAGTGACTGACCTCCTTTCACTGTAAAGTAACCCTTGAAACACATATTCAAAAATAGAAACTAACATTTACAAAAAAGTGGAGATACCTGTACCAGTAACAACAACCAATTCAGTAATTCCACCATCTATATACACATCCACTCAATCACCAACAGTTCTATATAGTCATTCATACATTTACTCACTTATCATATGTAGTGAGACACCTTTACATCTGTTAACACACCAACAGTCTTCCAAAACTTACTCACACACATACTCACACATGCAAATAAACTATTGAACATCCATTTTTTTGCATATACAGCTATACACACACTACCACCTTACTTCTAAGGAAACTTACACATACTTACTCTCTTAAACAATCACTTATAGAAACACATAAAACAAGAACTCTTTCAATCTCTCACTCTAACATATACTCACTTATATACATCAATACTCACATATACTAGATTAAAACATATGTAGTTACTGATAAAGACACTAGTGAGACAGTAATTCACTTACTAACACATACATATACACACTCATTCACCCATACAGTCTGGTACATATGCTGTCTTCAAAACACATACAAACAGTGAGTCAATCATTGATGCATCTATGTGCTAAGTAACACCCCCACCAAATCATACAGACACTTATACTGATACTAAAAAAAAATCTAATAACCCATAAACACACACATGTAGCTACTCACCAACCCATGCAGCCACTTATACACAAAGACAAACACTGATACAAACATTTAAATATTTAAAAAATATTCGCTAATATATGGATTCACTATGATACACTTAATAAGCCAGTTAACCAATCAATTTTTTTTTTAAAACATCCATAAAGACACTTATTGAAACATGTATTCTACCATCGACCTTTACATATACATATATAAAACATGTTTATTTTTCAGAAATACACACATTCACTGGATGGTGTCATCAGTGATGTCATGAGTGATGTCACTGACCATGTCATGAGTGATGTAATATGTGATGTCATCAGCAGTGCATTACACGCGCAAGTTATAGTGAGTCCTATAATGTGGGAATTTCATTGGTTTTATGTCAGTAAAATTTCCACCTAACTATAACTGGTGTGAAACCTATGGTTTTTTCAGTGAATTTAATAGGTTTTTTAGTTGCTAACTCCTAACTATAACTGGTATGAAAATTAGGTTTTTTTTTTATGAAACCTATCGCTCTAGTGGCTTTTGAAAGTATATATTAAACATTGTTTGTAAAACTTGCATATATGGCCCCCTAATTGATATCTAAGAACAATTGAAGAGAACACATCAAAATTCCCATTAATTGGTATGTCCATAACAATCACTTTCATGGGCATTCCATCTACACTGGTATTTATAAGTAAATAAATAAATATATATATTAGCAGCAAATATGCTTTCCCTTGCAGTTTACTGTGGATGATAACTTCCCATGGGAATGCACATAGTGAGCAGGTATTTAGGGGGGCGTAATGTGCAAAACCCCACTAATAATTGGTTTGTTTTGTGAGCAATGCAGAAGGGCACTTTTTTGCAAAATTTGTGCTTTGCCCATTACTACTTCATACCCTGTCGACATATTGATTATAAAGAAGGTCCTTGGGAACATGCAACTCATTTGCTCCCATACTGTCTAATTTGTCTATATGCTGTTATTAATTCTAGTAGTAACCATCTCAGTTTCTGCAGTCAAATTCTGTATATTTGGGTATGGTGTAAATACAGGTTGACACAAGGGTTCCCATTTTAACTGATTCGAGTACATCTAGTGATCATCCATTAAACTGTTGCATGTTATTGCTAACTGATCTTCTGGATCTTATAAGGGACTTAATTTGAAGGAGTTATTGATTGCTTGTATTTGACAAAAATAATTTCAGATAAGCTGGATTGCCTATAATCATCAGAATTACTTCATTCCTGGTAGTCTGGCAGCCCTTCCACAGCATTCCACATATTCACATATTTACCTTTATTTGGACATCTTCATCTCTCATTATGGTACATGTTCAGAGTGATTCAAATCTCACTCAAGTTGCAGGGATTCTAGTACTAATTATTTAGGTAATCCTGCTTAACCCAAGTGAAGCATTTCCTGCCAATATTAGTCGGACTTTTTCCTACTGATACTCACTCTTATGAGTCACCCCTGAAGGTCCTTTGTTTAGGGCAGTGCATTGGACATAATTTTTTGGGGACATGATCTATCCTGACTACACACACTGGATTTCTCTTGGTCAAAAGAGGTAGGGGGTATGCCAACTTCCCTTTCACAGCGCAGAAAACAATGTTGGCAGCTTTCGACATTGTGTCTCACCCAATCCTGCTAGATAGATTACAGGAGTTAGGTATTCAAAAACAGGCTTTTACTTGATTAAAATTGTGGGGCATATTTGCAAGCCTGTATTGCCATCACAGCACCACTTTTAGTGATGATGTGGTGGTGATAGGGGCTTCGCCTCATTTAAAAGGCAGTGTTAAGCCACTTAATGGCCTAACGCTGCCTTTGTAAATAAGTCAGCCTTTCATGCTGTACTTAGCGTGAAAGGGGAGGGCAATGGGTATTGGGGTGGGCATTCCACAACAACAGCTATTGATTTTGATGCTGCCCCCTATTAAGAAGGGTGGCATAAATAGTAGGCAGTGCCAAAATTAAGACCAGGGTCTTAAACAAATAAATCAAGGGAAATGCTTTATTTCTCCCTGTTTTTGCTGTTTCCATGTGTGCTGTGTTGTGCAGCGCTCATTAAAACAGCAAATGCCATTGATTGTTTACATGCAGGAAGGTGAGCATTCCTGCACATAAACAATCCCCCCAAAAATTAAAGTTTTACAACATCTATGTGTGCTGCACTAAGCAGCACACTTATAAGTTACACAACACTGTTTAAATATTGTTTACGTGCAGGAAGGGAGACCTTGATGCAAATAAACAAATTTCCTCTCAATGAAGATACCCTTGCACTAAGGTGCAAGGATGCCTGCGTTGGAGCTATGCAAAAATCACAGTTGATGGACAGAATGCAGAACAATGTCATACATTCACCTCAGTACAGAGATCTGGGCCTAAATTCATCGTTTTTTTGCACTCCACCCGCCCTAGTTCAGACATGGCCATATGCAAATCAGTCTGACCCTGTGCCTCATGGGAACATTCCAGCCCGAACTGCCAAGCCATGCCTTCCCTGGACCGGAAGCAAGCTTCAGAGGCTTGGTTTCTGGCATTCCAGCCGTCTTCAGCCCGGCTTGCTTGAATCCAGTGGTGTAGAGAGCATGGGACTCACGTCTGAGCATACCCATCCCACTCGGGGTGACAAATGTATAAACCACAGTTGATGGACAGAATGCAGAACAATGTCATACATTCACCCCAGTACAGAGATCTGGGCCTAAATCCATCTTTTTTTGCACTCCACACCGCCCCAGTTCAGACATGGCCATATGCAAATCAGTCTGACCCTGTGCCTCATGGGAACAGTCCAGCCCGAACTGCCAAGCCATGCCTTCCCTGGACCGGAAACAAGCTTCCGAGGGCCGGTTTCTGGTATTCCAGCCGTCTACAGCACGGCTTGCTTGAATCCAGTGGTGTGGAGAGCATGGGACTCATGTCTGAGCATACCCATCCCATTCGGGGTGAGAAATGCAAAAACCACAGTTGATGGACAGAATGCAGATCAATGTCATACATTCACCCCTGTACAGAGATCTGGGCCTAAATCCATTGTTTTTTGCACCCCACACCACCCCAGTTCAGACATGGCCATATGCAAATCAGTCTGACCCTGTGCCTCATGGGAACAGTCCAGCCCGAACTGCCAAGCCATGCCTTCCCTGGACCGGAAACAGCTTCCGAGGGCCGGTTTCTGGTATTCCAGCCGTCTACAGCACGGCTTGCTTGAATCCAGTGGTGTGGAGAGCATGGGACTCATGTCTGAGCATACCCATCCCATTCGGGGTGAGAAATGCAAAAACCACAGTTGATGGACAGAATGCAGATCAATGTCATACATTCACCCCTGTACAGAGATCTGGGCCTAAATCCATTGTTTTTTGCACCCCACACCACCCCAGTTCAGACATGGCCATATGCAAATCAGTCTGACCCTGTGCCTCATGGGAACAGTCCAGCCCGAACTGCCAAGCCATGCCTTCCATGGAACGGAAACAAGCTTCCGAGGACCGGTTTCTGGCATTCCAGCCGTCTTCAGCCCGGCTTGCTTGAATCCAGTGGTGTGGAGAGCATGGGACTCACGTCTGAGCATACCCATCCCACTCGGGGTGACGAATGCAAAAACCACAGTTGATGGACAGAATGCAAAACAATGTCATACATTCACCCCAGTACAGAGATGTGGGCCTAAATCCATCGTTTTTTTGAACTCCACACCACCCCAGTTCAGACATGGCCATATGCAAATCAGTCTGATTCTGTGCCTCATGGGAACAGTCCAGCCCGAACTGCCAAGCCATGCCTTCTCTGGACCGGAAACAAGCTTCCGAGGACTGGTTTCTGGCATTCCAGCCGTCTTCGGCCCGGCTTGCTTGAATCCAGTGGGGTGGAGAGCATGGGACTCACATCTGAGCATACCCATCCAACTCGGGGTGACAAATGCAAAAACCACAGTTGATGGACAGAATGCAGAACAATGTCATATATTCACCCCAGAACAGAGATCTGAGCCTAAATCCATTGTTTTTTGCAATCCACACCACCCCAGTTCAGACATGGCCATATGTAAATCAGTCTGACCCTGTGCCTCATGGGAACAGTCCAGCCCGAACTGCCAAGCCATGCCTTCCCTGGACCGGAAACAAGCTTCCGAGGACCGGTTTCTGGCATTCCAGCCTTCTTCAGCCCAGCTTGCTTGAATCCAGTGGTGTAGAGAGCATGGGACTCACGTCTGAGCATACCCATCCCACTCGGGGTGAGAAATGTAAAAACCACAGTTGAAGGACAGAATGCAGAACTATGTCATACATTCACCCCAGTACAGAGATCTGGGCCTAAATCCATCGTTTTTTTGAACCCCACACCACCTCAGTTCAGACATGGCCATATGCAAATCAGTCTGACCCTGTGCCTCATGGGAACAGTCCACCCTGAACTGCCAAGCCATGCCTTCCCTGGACTGGAAACAAGCTTCTGAGGACCGGGTTCTGGCATTGCAGCCATCTTCAGCCCGGCTTGCTTGAATCCAGTGGGGTGGAGAGCATGGGACTCATGTCTGAGCATACCCATCCCACTCGGGGTGACACATGCAAAAACCACAGTTGATGGACAGAATGCAGAACAAGGTCATACATTCACCCCAGTACAAAGATCCGGGCCTAAATCCATCATTTTTTTGCACTCCACACCACCCCAGTTCCGACATGGCCATATGCAAATCAGTCTAACCCTGTGCCTCATGGGAACAGTCCAGCCCGAACTGCCAAGCCATGCCTTCCCTTCCCTGGACCAGAAACAAGCTTCCGAGGACTAATTTCTGGCATTCCAGCCACCTTCAGCCCGGCATACTTGAATCTAGTGGTGTGGAGAGCATGGGACTCACGTCTGAGCATACCCATCCCACTCGGGGTGACAAATGCAAAAACCACAATTGATGGACAGAATGCAGAACAATGTCATACATTCACCCAGTACAGAGATGTGGGCCTAAATCCATCATTTTTTTGCACTCCACACCACCCCAGTTCAGACATGGCCATATGCAAATCAGTCTGACTCTGTGCCTCATGGGAACAGTCCAGCCCGAACTGCCAAGCCATGCTTTCTCTGGACCGGAAACAAGCTTCCGAGGACTGGTTTCTGGCATTCCAGCTGTCTTCAAACCGGCTTGCTTGAATCCAGTGGTGTGGAGAGCATTGGACTCACGTCTGAGCATACCCATCCCACTCGGGGTGACAAATGCAAAAACCACCGTTGATGGACAGAATGCAGAACAATGTCATACATTCACCCATTACAGAGATGTGGGCCTAAATACATCGTTTTTTTGCGCTCCACACCACCCCAGTTCAGACATGGCCATATGCAAATCAGTCTGAATCTGTGCCTTATGGGAACAGTCCAGCCCGAACTGCCAAGCCATGCCTTCTCTGGACCGGAAACAAGCTTCCGAGGACCGGTTTCTGGCATTCCACCCGTCTTCAGCCCGGCTTGCTTGAATCCAGTGGTGTGGAGAGCATGGGACTCACGTCTTAGCATACCCATCCCACTCGGGTTACAAATGCAAAAACCACAGTTGATGGACAGAATGCAGAACAATGTCATACATTCACCCATTACAGAGATGTGGGCCTAAATACATCGTTTTTTTGCACTCCACACCACCCCAGTTCAGACATGGCCATATGCAAATCAGTCTGAATCTGTGCCTCATGGGAACAGTCCAGCTCGAACTGCCAAGCCATGCCTTCTCTGGACCGGAAACAAGCTTTCGAGGACTGGTTTCTGGCATTCCAGCCGTCTTCAGCCCGGCTTGCTTGAATCCAGTGGTGTGAAGAGCATGGGACTCACGTCTGAGCATACCCATCCCACTCAGGGTGACAAATGGAAAAACCACAGGTGATGGACAGAATGCAGAACAATGTCATACATTCACCCCAGTACAGAGATCCGGGCCTAAATCCATCGTTTTTTTGCACTCCACACCACCCCAGTTCAGACATGGCCATATGCAAATCAGTCTGACCCTGTGCCTCATGGGAACAGTCCAGCCCGAACTGCCAACCCATGCCTTCCCTGGACCGGAAACAAGCTTCCGAGGACCAGTTTCTGGTATTCCAGCCGTATTCAGCCCGGCTTGCTTGAACCCAGTGGTGTGGAGAGCATGGGACTCACGTCTTAGCATACCCATCCCACTCGGGGTTACAAATGCAAAAACCACAGTTGATGGACAGAATGCAGAACAATGTCATACATTCACCCATTACGGAGATGTGGGCCTAAATACATCATTTTTTTGCTCTCCACACCACCCCAGTTCAGACATGGCCATATGCAAATCAGTCTGACCCTGTGCCTCATGGGAACAGTCCAGCCCGAACTGCCAAGCCATGCCTTCACTGGACCAGAAACAAGCTTCTGAGGACCGGTTTCTGGCATTCCAGCCGCCTTCAGCCCGGCTTCCTTGAATCCAGTGGTGTGGAGAGCATGGGACTCACTTCTGAGCATACCCATCCCACTCGGGGTGACAAATGCAAAAACCACAGTTGATGGATAGGAATGCAGAACAATGTCATACATTCACCCCAGTACAGAGATCTGGGACTAATTCCATTGTTTTTGCATTCCACACCACCCCAGTTCAGACATGGCCATATGGAAATCAGTCTGACCATGTGCCACATGGGAACAGTCCAGCCCGACCTGCCGAGCCATGCCTTCCCTGGACCGGAAACAAGCTTCCGAGGCCCAGTTTCTGGCATTCCAGTCGTCTTCAGCCCGGCTTGCTTGAATCCAGTGGTGAGCAGAGCATGGTACTCACGTCGGAGCATACCCATCCCACTCGGGCTGACAAATGCAAAAACCACAGATGATGGACAGAATGCAGAACAATGTCATTTATTCACCCCAGTACAGAGATCTGGGACTAAATCCATCGTTTTTTTGAACTTTACACCACCCCAGTTCAGACATGGCCATTTGCAAATCAATCTGACCCTGTGCCTCATGGGAACAGTCCAGCCCGAACTGCCAAGCCATGCCTTCCTTGGACCGGAAAACAAGCTTCCGAGGACTGGTGTCTGGCATTCCAGCCATCTTAAGCCCGGCTTGCTTGAATCCAGTGGTGTGGAGAGCATGGGACTCATGTCTGAGCATACCCATCCCACTCGGGTGACAAATGCAAAAACCACAGTTGATGGACAGAATGCAGAACAATGTCATACATTCACCCCAGTACAGAGATCTGGGCCTAAATCCATTGTTTTTTTGTACTCCACACCACCCCTGTTCAGACTTGGCCATATGCAAATCAGTCTGACCCTGTGCCTCATGGGAACAGTCCATCCCGAACTGCCAAGCCATGCCTTCCCTGGACCGGAAACAAGCTTCCGAAGACCGGTTTCTGGCATTCCAGCCTTCTTCAGCCCAGCTTGCTTGAATCCAGTGGTGTAGAGAGCATGGGAATCACGTCTGAGCATACCCATCCCACTCAGGGTGACAAATGCAAAAACCACAGTTGATGGACAGAATGCAGAACAATGTCATACATTCACCCCAGTACAGAGATCCGGGCCTAAATCCATAGTTTTTTTGCGCTCCACACCACCCCAGTTCAGACATGGCCATATGCAAATCAGTCTGATCCTGTGCCTCATGGGAACAGTCCAGCCCGAACTGCCAAGCCATGCCTTCCCTGGACCGGAAACAAGCTTCCGAGGACCGGTTTCTGGTATTCCAGCCGTATTCAGCCCGGCTTGCTTGAATCAGTGGTGTGGAGAGCATGGGACTCACGTCTGAGCATACCCATCCCACTCAGGTGACAAATGCAAAAACCACAGTTGATGGATAGGAATGCAGAACAATGTTATACATTCACCCCAGTACAGAGATCTGGGACTAATTCCATTGTTTTTTTGCACTCCACACCACCCCAGTTCAGACATGGCCATAAGCAAATCAGTCTGACCCTGTGCCTCATGGGAACAGTCCAGCCCGAACTGCCAAGCCATGCCTTCCCTGGACCGGAAACAAGCTTCTGAGGACCGGTTTCTGGCATTCCAGCCGTCTTCAGCCCGGCTTGCTTAAATCCAGTGGCGTGGAGAGCATGGGACTCACGTCTGAGCATACCCATCACTCTCGGGGTGACAAATGCACAAACCACAGTTGATGGACAGATTGCAGAACTATGTCATACATTCACCCCAGTACAGAGATCTGGGCAAAATCCATTGTTTTTTTGCACTCCACACCACCTCAGTTAAGACATGGCCTAATGCAAATCAGTCTGACCCGGTGCCTCATGTGAACAGTCCAGACCGAACTGCCAAGCCATGTCTTCCCTGGACCGGAAACAAGCTTCCGAGGACCGGTTTCTGGCATTAAACCCGTCTTCAGCCCGGCTTGCTTGAATCCAGTGGTGTGGAGAGCATGGGACTCACGTCTGAGCATACCCATCACTCTCGGGGTTACAAATGCACAAACCACAGTTGATCGACAGAATGCAGAACAATGTCATACATTCACCCCAGTAGAGATCTGGGCAAAATCCATTGTTTTTTTGCACTCCACACCACCTCAGTTCAGACATGGCCTAATGCAAATCAGTCTGACCATGTGCCACATGGGAACAGTCCAGCCCGACCTGCCGAGCCATGCCTTCCCTGGACCGGAAACAAGCTTCCGAGGACCGGTTTCTGGCATTCCAGTCGTCTTCAGCCCGGCTTGCTTGAATCCAGTGGTGTGCAGAGCATGGGACTCACGTCGGAGTATACCCATCCCACTCGGGCTGACAAATGCAAAAACCACAGATGATGGACAGAATGTAGAACAATGTCATTTATTCACCCCAGTACAGAGATCTGGGACTAAATCCATCGTTTTTTTGCACTTTACACCACCCCAGTTCAGACATGGCCATTTGCAAATCAGTCTGACCCTGTGCCTCATGGGAACAGTCCAGCCCGAACTGCCAAGCCATGCCTTCCTTGGACCGGAAAACAAGCTTCTGAGGACTGGTGTCTGGCATTCCAGCCATCTTAAGCCCGGCTTGCTTGAATCCAGTGGTGTGGAGAGCATGGGACTCACGTCTGAGCATACCCATCCCACTCGGGGTGACAAATGCAAAAACCACAGTTGATGGATAGGAATGCAGAACAATGTCATACATTCACCCCAGTACAGAGATCTGGGACTAATTCCATTGTTTTTGCATTCCACACCACCCCAGTTCAGACATGGCCATATGGAAATCAGTCTGACCATGTGCCACATGGGAACAGTCCAGCCCGACCTGCCGAGCCATGCCTTCCCTGGACCGGAAACAAGCTTCCGAGGCCCGGTTTCTGGCATTCCAGTCATCTTCAGCCCGGCTTGCTTGAATCCAGTGGTGTGCAGAGCATGGTACTAACGTCGGAGCATACCCATCCCACTCGGGCTGACAAATGCAAAAACCACAGATGATGGACAGAATGCAGAACAATGTCATACATTCACCCCAGTACAGAGATCCGGGCCTAAATCCATCGTTTTTTTGCACTCCACACCACCCCAGTTCAGACATGGCCATATGCAAATCAGTCTGACCCTGTGCCTCATGGGAACAGTCCAGCCCGAACTGCCAACCCATGCCTTCCCTGGACCGGAAACAAGCTTCCGAGGAGAGGACCAGTTTCTGGTATTCCAGCCGTATTCAGCCCGGCTTGCTTGAATCCAGTGGGGTGGAGAGCATGGGACTCACGTCTTAGCATACCCATCCCACTCGGGGTTACAAATGCAAAAACCACAGTTGATGGACAGAATGCAGAACAATGTCATACATTCACCCATTACGGAGATGTGGGCCTAAATACATCGTTTTTTTGCTCTCCACACCACCCCAGTTCAGACATGGCCATATGCAAATCAGTCTGACCCTGTGCCTCATGGGAACAGTCCAGCCTGAACTGCCAAGCCATGCCTTCACTGGACCAGAAACAAGCTTCTGAGGACCGGTTTCTGGCATTCCAGCCACCTTCAGCCCGGCTTCCTTGAACCCAGTGGTGTGGAGAGCATGGGACTCACGTCTGAGCATACCCATCCCACTCGTGGTGACAAATGCAAAAACCACAGTTGATGGATAGGAATGCAGAACAATGTCATACATTCACCCCAGTACAGAGATCTGGGACTAATTCCATTGTTTTTGCATTCCACACCACCCCAGTTCAGACATGGCCATATGGAAATCAGTCTGACCATGTGCCACATGGGAACAGTCCAGCCCGACCTGCCGAGCCATGCCTTCCCTGGACCGGAAACAAGCTTCCGAGGCCCGGTTTCTGGCATTCCAGTCGTCTTCAGCCCGGCTTGCTTGAATCCAGTGGTGTGCAGAGCATGGTACTCACGTCGGAGCATACCCATTACACTCGGGCTGACAAATGCAAAAACCACAGATGATGGACAGAATGCAGAACAATGTCATTTATTCACCCCAGTACAGAGATCTGGGACTAAATCCATCGTTTTTTTGCACTTTACACCACCCCAGTTCAGACATGGCCATTTGCAAATCAATCTGACCCTGTACCTCATGGGAACAGTCCAGCCCGAACTGCAAAGCCATGCCTTCCTTGGACCGGAAAACAAGCTTCCGAGGACTGGTGTCTGGCATTCCAGCCATCTTAAGCCCGGCTTGCTTGAATCCAGTGGTGTGGAGAGCATGGGACTCACGTCTGAGCATACCCATCCCACTCGGGTGACAAATGCAAAAACCACAGTTGATGGACAGAATGCAGAACAATGTCATACATTCACCCCAGAACAGAGATCTGGGCCTAAATCCATTGTTTTTTCGTACTCCACACCACCCCTGTTCAGACTTGGCCATATGCAAATCAGTCTGACCCTGTGCCTCATGGGAACAGTCCATCCCGAACTGCCAAGCCATGCCTTCCCTGGACCGGAAACAAGCTTCCGAAGACCGGTTTCTGGCATTCCAGCCTTCTTCAGCCCAGCTTGCTTGAATCCAGTGGTGTAGAGAGCATGGGAATCACGTCTGAGCATACCCATCCCACTCAGGGTGACAAATGCAAAAACCACAGTTGATGGACAGAATGCAGAACAATGTCATACATTCACCCCAGTACAGAGATCCGGGCCTAAATCCATAGTTTTTTTGCACTCCACACCACCCCAGTTCAGACATGGCCATATGCAAATCAGTCTGATCCTGTGCCTCATGGGAACAGTCCAGCCCCAACTGCCAAGCCAAGCCTTCCCTGGACCGGAAACAAGCTTCCAAGGACCGGTTTCTGGTATTCCAGCCGTATTCAGCCCGGCTTGCTTGAATCCAGTGGTGTGGAGAGCATGGGACTCACGTCTGAGCATACCCATCCCACTCAGGTGACAAATGCAAAAACCACAGTTGATGGATAGGAATGCAGAACAATGTTATACATTCACCCCAGTACAGAGATCTGGGACTAATTCCATTGTTTTTTTGCACTCCACACCACCCCAGTTCAGACATGGCCATAAGCAAATCAGTCTGACCCTGTGCCTCATGGGAACAGTCCAGCCCGAACTGCCAAGCCATGCCTTCCCTGGACCGGAAACAAGCTTCTGAGGACCGGTTTCTGGCATTCCAGCCGTCTTCAGCCCGGCTTGCTTAAATACAGTGGTGTGGAGAGCATGGGACTCACGTCTGAGCATACCCATCACTCTCGGGGTGACAAATGCACAAACCACAGTTGATGGACAGATTGCAGAACTATGTCATACATTCACCCCAGTACAGAGATCTGGGCAAAATCCATTGTTTTTTTGCACTCCACACCACCTCAGTTCAGACATGGCCTAATGCAAATCAGTCTGACCCGGTGCCTCATGTGAACAGTCCAGACCGAACTGCCAAGCCATGTCTTCCCTGGACCGGAAACAAGCTTCCGAGGACCGGTTTCTGGCATTAAACCCGTCTTCAGCCCGGCTTGCTTGAATCCAGTGGTGTGGAGAGCATGGGACTCACGTCTGAGCATACCCATCACTCTCGGGGTGACAAATGCACAAACCACAGTTGATCGACAGAATGCAGAACAATGTCATACATTCACCCCAGTACAGAGATCTGGGCAAAATCCATTGTTTTTTTGCACTCCACACCACCTCAGTTCAGACATGGCCTAATGCAAATCAGTCTGACCATGTGCCACATGGGAACAGTCCAGCCCGACCTGCCGAGCCATGCCTTCCCTGGACCGGAAACAAGCTTCCGAGGACCGGTTTCAGGCATTCCAGTCGTCTTCAGCCCGGCTTGCTTGAATCCAGTGGTGTGCAGAGCATGGGACTCACGTCGGAGTATACCCATCCCACTTGGGCTGACAAATGCAAAAACCACAGATGATGGACAGAATGCAGAACAATGTCATTTATTCACCCCAGTACAGAGATCTGGGACTAAATCCATCGTTTTTTTGCACTTTACACCACCCCAGTTCAGACATGGCCATTTGCAAATCAGTCTGACCCTGTGCCTCCTGGGAACAGTCCAGCCCGAACTGCCAAGCCATGCCTTCCTTGGACTGGAAAACAAGCTTCTGAGGACTGGTGTCTGGCATTCCAGCCATCTTAAGCCCGGCTTGCTTGAATCCAGTGGTGTGGAGAGCATGGGACTCACGTCTGAGCATACCCATCCCACTCAGGGTGACAAATGCAAAAACCACAGTTGATGGACAGAATGCAGAACAATGTCATACATTCACCCCAGTACAGAGATCCGGGCCTAAATCCATAGTTTTTTTGCACTCCACACCACCCCAGTTCAGACATGGTCATATGCAAATCAGTCTGATCCTGTGCCTCATGGGAACAGTCCAGCCCGAACTGCCAAGCCATGCCTTCCCTGGACCGGAAACAAGCTTCCGAGGACCGGTTTCTGGTATTCCAGCTGTATTCAGCCCGGCTTGCTTGAATCCAGTGGTGTGGAGAGCATGGGACTCACGTCTGAGCATACCCTTCCCACTCGAGGTGACAAATGCAAAAACCACAGTTAATGGATAGGAATGCAGAACAATGTTATACATTCACCCCAGTACAGAGATCTGGGACTAATTCCATTGTTTTTTTGCACTCCACACTACCCCAGTTCAGACATGGCCATAAGCAAATCAGTCTGACCCTGTGCCTCATGGGAACAGTCCAGCCCGAACTGCCAAGCCATGCCTTCCCTGGACCGGAAACAAGCTTCTGAGGACCGGTTTCTGGCATTCCAGCCGTCTTCAGCCCGGCTTGCTTAAATCCAGTGGTGTGGATAGCATGGGACTCACGTCTGAGCATACCCATCACTCTCGGGGTGACAAATGCACAAACCACAGTTGATCGACAGAATGCAGAACAATGTCATACATTCACCCATTACGGAGATGTGGGCCTAAATACATCGTTTTTTGCTCTCCACACCACCCCAGTTCAGACATGGCCATATGCAAATCAGTCTGATCCTGTGCCTCATGGGAACAGTCCAGCCCGAACTGCCAAGCCATGCCTTCCCTGGACCGGAAACAAGCTTCCGAGGACCGGTTTCTGGTATTCCAGCTGTATTCAGCCCGGCTTGCTTGAATCCAGTGGTGTGGAGAGCATGGGACTCACGTCTGAGCATACCCTTCCCACTCGAGGTGACAAATGCAAAAACCACAGTTAATGGATAGGAATGCAGAACAATGTTATACATTCACCCCAGTACAGAGATCTGGGCCTACATCCTTTGTTTTTTTGCACTCCACACTACCCCAGTTCAGACATGGCCATAAGCAAATCAGTCTGACCCTGTGCCTCATGGGAACAGTCCAGCCCGAACTGCCAAGCCATGCCTTCCCTGGACCGGAAACAAGCTTCTGAGGACCGGTTTCTGGCATTCCAGCCGTCTTCAGCCCGGCTTGCTTAAATCCAGTGGTGTGGATAGCATGGGACTCACGTCTGAGCATACCCATCACTCTCGGGGTGACAAATGCACAAACCACAGTTGATCGACAGAATGCAGAACAATGTCATACATTCACCCATTACGGAGATGTGGGCCTAAATACATCGTTTTTTGCTCTCCACACCAATAGGCGTGGGCGGAAAATCGGTTCCGCTCGCGGATTTTCGGGAAATCCGCAATCCGCGAGATTTGCGAATTTCCCGCAAAATCCGCAAATCCGCGAGCAGCGGATTTTGCTCGCACTGCTCGCACTGTTCGCGTGAGTTCGCGCCCCGCGAATAAGTGCAAAATTGCAGAAATACGATCTTGGCAAAACTGAAAGTAACTACTTACCAGGTTCAAAAGTTCAGGCACATCATTAGTAGCCATTTCCTGTAGTGCTTCCTGAGGGGCCCCTCCAGAGTTCAGTTGCCAGTTGAAACTATTATGTGACCCTGCTCTGAACCTCAGAATAGTTACAATATGCCACAAAGGTCCTGAATTACAGCTAAGGGAGACAAGCAGGAGCCAGGCTGGAAGTTAAAATCCATTAATCAGCCCCTAATTCATTATTGTCAGTTGGGGCAGGGCAGGTGTTGTAACTAATTTTGCAACAATGAAAGCACTTAGCAAGTGCAAAAGATCACTAATCAGGGCGCACTAAGGAAGCAGGTGCCAGCTAAAAAAATATTCTGTGACACATTAATCAGCCCCAAATTAATTCAGGTCACTTGAGGCAGGGAAGGTGTGCTTTGCTTTGCCGAAAATAATGTACACTGGACAACCAGAGGGTGTGGTGATGAAACAGAGGGTGGCATGGGTGGGCCAGAGGGTGGCATGAGTAGTCAGAGAGTGGCAGTGGTGACAGAGAGTGGCAGTGATGAAGAAGAGTGTCCCAAACAGGCTGGACACGTAGAAACAACAAGTTCGCAAAACTTGCGACCCGACAGGTAAGTTCGCAAATTGCGAAATTGTAAAAACCCTCGCGAACTGGCAGAAACACGGGCGAACACAAAAAAAAAAAAAATCCGCAAATTCGCGGGAATTCGCGGATTTTGCGGATTGCGAATCCGCAAATCCGCAAAATTCGCGGATTGCCAATCCGCAAAATCCGCTCATGCTTACACACCACCCCAGTTCAGACATGGCCATAAGCAAATCAGTCTGACCCTGTGCCTCATGGGAACAGTCCAGCCCGAACTGCCAAGCCATGCCTTCACTGGACCAGAAACAAACTTCTGAGGACCGGTTTCAGGCATTCCAGCCACCTTCAGCCCGGCTTGCTTGAATCCGGTGGTGTGGAGAGGATGAGACTCACGTCTGAGCATACCCATCTCAATCGGGGTGACAAATGCACAAACCACAGTTGATGGACAGTGTGCAGAACTATGTCATACATTCACCCCAGTACAGAGATCTGGGCCTAAATCCATCGCTTTTTTGCACTCCACACCACCTCAGTTCAGACATGGCCATATGCAAATCAGTCTGACCCTGTGCCTCATGGGAACAGTCCAGCCCGAACTGCCAAGCCATGCCTTCCCTGGACCGGAAACAAGCTTCCGAGGACCGGTTTCTGGCATTCCAGCCGTCTTCAGCCCGGCTTGCTTAAATCCAGCGGTGTGGAGAGCATGGGACTCACGTCTGAGCATACCCATCCCTCTCCGGGTGACAAATGCACAAACCACAGTTGATGGACAGATTGCAGAACTATGTCATACATTCACCCCAGTACAGAGATCTGGGCAAAATCCATTGTTTTTTGCACTCCACACCACCTCAGTTCAGACATGGCCATATGCAAATCAGTCTGACCCGGTGCCTCATGTGAACAGTCCAGACCGAACTGCCAAGCCATGTCTTCCCTGGACCGGAAACAAGCTTCCGAGGACCGGTTTCTGGCATTAAACCCGTCTTCAGCCCGGCTTGCTAGAATCCAGTGGTGTGGAGAGCATGGGACTCACGTCTTAGCATACCCATCCCACTACGGGGTTACAAATGCAAAAACCACAGTTGATCGACAGAATGCAGAACAATGTCATACATTCACCCATTACGGAGATGTGGGCCTAAATACATCGTTTTTTTGCTCTCCACACCACACCAGTTCAGACATGGCCATAAGCAAATCAGTCTGATCCTGTGCCTCATGGGAACAGTCCAGCCCGAACTGCCAAGCCATGCCTTCACTGGACCAGAAACAAGCTTCTGAGGACCGGTTTCTGGCATTCCAGCCGCCTTCAGCCCGGCTTGCTTGAATCCAGTGGTGTGGAGAGGATGGGACTCACGTCTGAGCATACCCATCTCAATCGGGGTGACAAATGCACAAACCACAGTTGATGGACAGAATGCAGAACTATGTCATACATTCACCCCAGTACAGAGATCTGGGCCTAAATCCATCGCTTTTTTGCACTCCACACCACCCCAGTTCAGACATGGCCATATGCAAATCAGTCTGACCCTGTGCCTCATGGGAACAGTCCTGCCCGAACTGCTAAGCCATGCCTTCCCTGGACCGGAAACCAGCTTCCGAGGACCGGTTTCTGGCATTCCAGCTGGCTTCAGCCCTGTTTGCTTAAATCCAGTGGTGTGGAGAGCATGCGACTCACGTCTGACCATACCCATCCCACTCGGGGTGACAAATGCAAAAACCACAGCTGATAGACAGAATGTAGAACAATGTCATACATTCAACTGAGTACAGAGATTTGGGCCTACATCCTTTGTTTTTTTGCACTCCACACCACCCCAGTTCAGACATGGCCATATGCAAATCAGTCTAACCCTGTGCCTCATGGAAACAGGCCAGCCCGAACTGCCAATCCATGCCTTCCCTGGACCGGAAACAAGCTTCCGAGGACCGGTTTCTGGCATTCCAGGCATCAAGAGCTCGGCTTGCTTGAATCCAGTGGTGTGGAGAGCATGGGACTCACGTCTGAGCATACCCATCCCACTCGGGGTGACAAATGCAAAAACCACAGTTGATGGACAGAATGCAGAACAATGTCATACATTCACCCCAGTACAGAGATCTGGGCTTAAATCCGTCTTTTTTTGCACTCCACACCACCCCAGTTCACACATGGCCATATGCAAATCAGTCTGACCCTGTGCCTCATGGGAATAGTCTAGCCCGAACTGACAAGCCATGCCTTCCCTGAACCGGAAACAAGCTTCCGAGGACCGGTTTCTGGCATTCCAGCTGTCTTCAGCCCGGCTTGCTTGAATCCAGTGGTGTGGAGAGCATGGGACTCAAGTCTGAGCATACCCATCCCACTAGGGGTGACAAATGCAAAAACCACAGTTGGTGGATAGGAATGCAGAACAATGTCATCCATTCACCCCAGTACAGAGATATGGGACTAATTCCAGTGTTTTTTTGCACTCCACACCACCTCAGTTCAGACATAGCCATAAGCAAACCAGTCTGACCCTGTGCCTCATGGGAACAGTCCAGCCTGAACTGTCAAGCCATGCCTTCCCTGGACCGGAAACAAGCTTCTGAGGACCGGTTTCTGGCATTCCAGCTGTCTTCAGCCCGGCTTGCTTGAATCCAGTGGTGTAGAGAGCATGGGAATCACGTCTGAGCATACCCATCCCACTCAGGGTGACAAATGCAAAAACCACAGTTGATGGACAGAATGCAGAACAATGTCATACATTCACCCCAGTACAGAGATCCGGGCCTAAATCCATAGTTTTTTTGCACTCCACACCACCCCAGTTCAGACATGGCCATATGCAAATCAGTCTGATCCTGTGCCTCATGGGAACAGTCCAGCCCCAACTGCCAAGCCATGCCTTCCCTGGACCGGAAACAAGCTTCCGAGGACCGGTTTCTGGTATTCCAGCCGTATTCAGCCCGGCTTGCTTGAATCCAGTGGTGTGGAGAGCATGGGACTCACGTCTGAGCATACCCATCCCACTCAGGTGACAAATGCAAAAACCACAGTTGATGGATAGGAATGCAGAACAATGTTATACATTCACCCCAGTACAGAGATCTGGGACTAATTCCATTGTTTTTTTGCACTCCACACCACCCCAGTTCAGACATGGCCATAAGCAAATCAGTCTGAATCTGTGCCTCATGGGAACAGTCCAGCCCGAACTGCCAAGCCATGCCTTCCCTGGACCGGAAACAAGCTTCTGAGGACCGGTTTCTGGCATTCCAGCCGTCTTCAGCCCGGCTTGCTTAAATACAGTGGTGTGGAGAGCATGGGACTCACGTCTGAGCATACCCATCACTCTCGGGGTGACAAATGCACAAACCACAGTTGATGGACAGATTGCAGAACTATGTCATACATTCACCCCAGTACAGAGATCTGGGCAAAATCCATTGTTTTTTTGCACTCCACACCACCTCAGTTCAGACATGGCCTAATGCAAATCAGTCTGACCCGGTGCCTCATGTGAACAGTCCAGACCGAACTGCCAAGCCATGTCTTCCCTGGACCGGAAACAAGCTTCCGAGGACCGGTTTCTGGCATTAAACCCGTCTTCAGCCCGGCTTGCTTGAATCCAGTGGTGTGGAGAGCATGGGACTCACGTCTGAGCATACCCATCACTCTCGGGGTGACAAATGCACAAACCACAGTTGATCGACAGAATGCAGAACAATGTCATACATTCACCCCAGTACAGAGATCTGGGCAAAATCCATTGTTTTTTTGCACTCCACACCACCTCAGTTCAGACATGGCCTAATGCAAATCAGTCTGACCATGTGCCACATGGGAACAGTCCAGCCCGACCTGCCGAGCCATGCCTTCCCTGGACCGGAAACAAGCTTCCGAGGACCGGTTTCAGGCATTCCAGTCGTCTTCAGCCCGGCTTGCTTGAATCCAGTGGTGTGCAGAGCATGGGACTCACGTCGGAGTATACCCATCCCACTTGGGCTGACAAATGCAAAAACCACAGATGATGGACAGAATGCAGAACAATGTCATTTATTCACCCCAGTACAGAGATCTGGGACTAAATCCATCGTTTTTTTGCACTTTACACCACCCCAGTTCAGACATGGCCATTTGCAAATCAGTCTGACCCTGTGCCTCATGGGAACAGTCCAGCCCGAACTGCCAAGCCATGCCTTCCTTGGACCGGAAAACAAGCTTCTGAGGACTGGTGTCTGGCATTCCAGCCATCTTAAGCCCGGCTTGCTTGAATCCAGTGGTGTGGAGAGCATGGGACTCACGTCTGAGCATACCCATCCCACTCAGGGTGACAAATGCAAAAACCACAGTTGATGGACAGAATGCAGAACAATGTCATACATTCACCCCAGTACAGAGATCCGGGCCTAAATCCATAGTTTTTTTGCACTCCACACCACCCCAGTTCAGACATGGTCATATGCAAATCAGTCTGATCCTGTGCCTCATGGGAACAGTCCAGCCCGAACTGCCAAGCCATGCCTTCCCTGGACCGGAAACAAGCTTCCGAGGACCGGTTTCTGGTATTCCAGCTGTATTCAGCCCGGCTTGCTTGAATCCAGTGGTGTGGAGAGCATGGGACTCACGTCTGAGCATACCCTTCCCACTCGAGGTGACAAATGCAAAAACCACAGTTAATGGATAGGAATGCAGAACAATGTTATACATTCACCCCAGTACAGAGATCTGGGACTAATTCCATTGTTTTTTTGCACTCCACACTACCCCAGTTCAGACATGGCCATAAGCAAATCAGTCTGACCCTGTGCCTCATGGGAACAGTCCAGCCCGAACTGCCAAGCCATGCCTTCCCTGGACCGGAAACAAGCTTCTGAGGACCGGTTTCTGGCATTCCAGCCGTCTTCAGCCCGGCTTGCTTAAATCCAGTGGTGTGGATAGCATGGGACTCACGTCTGAGCATACCCATCACTCTCGGGGTGACAAATGCACAAACCACAGTTGATCGACAGAATGCAGAACAATGTCATACATTCACCCATTACGGAGATGTGGGCCTAAATACATCGTTTTTTGCTCTCCACACCACCCCAGTTCAGACATGGCCATATGCAAATCAGTCTGATCCTGTGCCTCATGGGAACAGTCCAGCCCGAACTGCCAAGCCATGCCTTCCCTGGACCGGAAACAAGCTTCCGAGGACCGGTTTCTGGTATTCCAGCTGAATTCAGCCCGGCTTGCTTGAATCCAGTGGTGTGGAGAGCATGGGACTCACGTCTGAGCATACCCTTCCCACTCGAGGTGACAAATGCAAAAACCACAGTTAATGGATAGGAATGCAGAACAATGTTATACATTCACCCCAGTACAGAGATCTGGGCCTACATCCTTTGTTTTTTTGCACTCCACACTACCCCAGTTCAGACATGGCCATAAGCAAATCAGTCTGACCCTGTGCCTCATGGGAACAGTCCAGCCCGAACTGCCAAGCCATGCCTTCCCTGGACCGGAAACACGCTTCTGAGGACCGGTTTCTGGCATTCCAGCCGTCTTCAGCCCGGCTTGCTTAAATCCAGTGGTGTGGATAGCATGGGACTCACGTCTGAGCATACCCATCACTCTCGGGGTGACAAATGCACAAACCACAGTTGATCGACAGAATGCAGAACAATGTCATACATTCACCCATTACGGAGATGTGGGCCTAAATACATCGTTTTTTGCTCTCCACACCACCCCAGTTCAGACATGGCCATAAGCAAATCAGTCTGACCCTGTGCCTCATGGGAACAGTCCAGCCCGAACTGCCAAGCCATGCCTTCACTGGACCAGAAACAAACTTCTGAGGACCGCTTTCAGGCATTCCAGCCACCTTCAGCCCGGCTTGCTTGAATCCGGTGGTGTGGAGAGGATGAGACTCACGTCTGAGCATACCCATCTCAATCGGGGTGACAAATGCACAAACCACAGTTGATGGACAGTGTGCAGAACTATGTCATACATTCACCCCAGTACAGAGATCTGGGCCTAAATCCATCGCTTTTTTGCACTCCACACCACCTCAGTTCAGACATGGCCATATGCAAATCAGTCTGACCCTGTGCCTCATGGGAACAGTCCAGCCCGAACTGCCAAGCCATGCCTTCCCTGGACCGGAAACAAGCTTCCGAGGACCGGTTTCTGGCATTCCAGCCGTCTTCAGCCCGGCTTGCTTAAATCCAGCGGTGTGGAGAGCATGGGACTCACGTCTGAGCATACCCATCCCTCTCCGGGTGACAAATGCACAAACCACAGTTGATGGACAGATTGCAGAACTATGTCATACATTCACCCCAGTACAGAGATCTGGGCAAAATCCATTGTTTTTTGCACTCCACACCACCTCAGTTCAGACATGGCCATATGCAAATCAGTCTGACCCGGTGCCTCATGTGAACAGTCCAGACCGAACTGCCAAGCCATGTCTTCCCTGGACCGGAAACAAGCTTCCGAGGACCGGTTTCTGGCATTAAACCCGTCTTCAGCCCGGCTTGCTAGAATCCAGTGGTGTGGAGAGCATGGGACTCACGTCTTAGCATACCCATCCCACTTCGGGGTTACAAATGCAAAAACCACAGTTGATCGACAGAATGCAGAACAATGTCATACATTCACCCATTACGGAGATGTGGGCCTAAATACATCGTTTTTTTGCTCTCCACACCACACCAGTTCAGACATGGCCATAAGCAAATCAGTCTGATCCTGTGCCTCATGGGAACAGTCCAGCCCGAACTGCCAAGCCATGCCTTCACTGGACCAGAAACAAGCTTCTGAGGACCGGTTTCTGGCATTCCAGCCGCCTTCAGCCCGGCTTGCTTGAATCCAGTGGTGTGGAGAGGATGGGACTCACGTCTGAGCATACCCATCTCAATCGGGGTGACAAATGCACAAACCACAGTTGATGGACAGAATGCAGAACTATGTCATACATTCACCCCAGTACAGAGATCTGGGCCTAAATCCATCGCTTTTTTGCACTCCACACCACCCCAGTTCAGACATGGCCATATGCAAATCAGTCTGACCCTGTGCCTCATGGGAACAGTCCTGCCCGAACTGCTAAGCCATGCCTTCCCTGGACCGGAAACCAGCTTCCGAGGACCGGTTTCTGGCATTCCAGCTGGCTTCAGCCCTGTTTGCTTAAATCCAGTGGTGTGGAGAGCATGCGACTCACGTCTGACCATACCCATCCCACTCGGGGTGACAAATGCAAAAACCACAGCTGATAGACAGAATGTAGAACAATGTCATACATTCAACTGAGTACAGAGATTTGGGCCTACATCCTTTGTTTTTTTGCACTCCACACCACCCCAGTTCAGACATGGCCATATGCAAATCAGTCTGACCCTGTGCCTCATGGAAACAGGCCAGCCCGAACTGCCAATCCATGCCTTCCCTGGACCGGAAACAAGCTTCCGAGGACCGGTTTCTGGCATTCCAGGCATCAAGAGCTCGGCTTGCTTGAATCCAGTGGTGTGGAGAGCATGGGACTCACGTCTGAGCATACCCATCCCACTCGGGGTGACAAATGCAAAAACCACAGTTGATGGACAGAATGCAGAACAATGTCATACATTCACCCCAGTACAGAGATCTGGGCTTAAATCCGTCTTTTTTTGCACTCCACACCACCCCAGTTCACACATGGCCATATGCAAATCAGTCTGACCCTGTGCCTCATGGGAATAGTCTAGCCCGAACTGACAAGCCATGCCTTCCCTGAACCGGAAACAAGCTTCCGAGGACCGGTTTCTGGCATTCCAGCTGTCTTCAGCCCGGCTTGCTTGAATCCAGTGGTGTGGAGAGCATGGGACTCAAGTCTGAGCATACCCATCCCACTAGGGGTGACAAATGCAAAAACCACAGTTGGTGGATAGGAATGCAGAACAATGTCATCCATTCACCCCAGTACAGAGATATGGGACTAATTCCAGTGTTTTTTTGCACTCCACACCACCTCAGTTCAGACATAGCCATAAGCAAACCAGTCTGACCCTGTGCCTCATGGGAACAGTCCAGCCTGAACTGTCAAGCCATGCCTTCCCTGGACCGGAAACAAGCTTCTGAGGACCGGTTTCTGGCATTCCAGCTGTCTTCAGCCCGGCTTGCTTGAATACAGTGGTGTGGAGAGGATGGGACTCACGTCTGAGCATACCCATCTCACTCGGGGTGACAAATGCACAAATCACAGTTGATGGACAGAATGCAGAACTATGTCATACATTCAGCCCAGTACCGAGATCTGGGCCTAAATCCATCGCTTTTTTGCACTCCACACCACCTCAGTTCAGACATGGCCATATGCAAATCAGTCTGACCCTGTGCCTCATGGGAACAGTCCAACCCGAACTGCCAAGCCATGCCTTCCCTGGACCGGAAACAAGCTTCCGAGGACCGGTTTCTGGGATTCCTCCCATCTTCAGCCCGGCTTCCTTGAATCCAGTGGTGTGGAGAGCATGGGACTCACGTCTGAGCATACCCATCCCACTAGGGGTGACAAATGTAAAAACCACAGTTGATGGACAGAATGTAGAACAATGTCATACATTCACCCGAGTACAGAGATCTGGGCCTACATCCGTTGTTTTTTTGCATTCCCACCACCCCAGTTCAGACATGGCCATATGCAAATCAGTCTGACCCTGTGCCTCATGGGAATAGTCCAGCCCGAACTGCCAAGCCATGCCTTCCCTGGACCGGAAACAAGCTTCCGAGGACCGGTTTCTGGCAGTCCAGCCATCAAGAGCCCGGCTTGCTTGAATCCAGTGGTGTGGAGAGCATGGGACTCACGTCTGAGCATACCCATCCCACTCGGGGTGACAAATGCAAAAACCACAGTTGATGGACAGAATGCAGAACAATGTCATACATTCACCCCAGTACAGAGATCTGGGCCTAAATCCATCGTTTTTTTGCACTCCATACCACCCCAGTTCACACATGGCCATATGCAAATCAGTCTGACCCTGTGCCTCATGGGAATAGTCTAGCCCGAACTGACAAGCCATGCCTTCCCTGAACCGGAAACAAGCTTCCGAGGACCGGTTTCTGGCATTCCAGCCGTCTTCAGCCCGGCTTTGCTTGAATCCAGTGGTGTGGAGAGCATGGGACTCACGTCTGAGCATACCCATCCCACTCGGGGTGACAAATGCAAAAACCACAGTTGATGGATAGGAATGCAGAACAATGTCATACATTCACCCCAGTACAGAGATCTGGTACTTACTCCATAGTTTTTTGCATTCCACACCACCCCAGTTCAGACATGGCCATATGGAAATCAGTCTGACCATGTGCCACATGGGAACAGTCCAGCCCGACCTGCCGAGCCATGCCTTCCCTGGACCGGAAACAAGCTTCCGAGGACCGGTTTCTGGCATTCCAGTCGTCTTCAGCCCGGCTTGCTTGAATCCAGTGGTGTGCAGAGCATGGGACTCACGTTGGAGCATACCCATCCCACTCGGGGTGACAAATGCAAAAACCACAGTTGATGAACAGAATGCAGAACAATGTCATACATTCACCCCAGTAGAGAGATCTGGGCCTAAATCCATTGTTTTTTTGCACTCCACACCACCCCAGTTCAGACTTGGCCATATACAAATCAGTCTGACCCTGTGCCTCATGGGAACAGTCCATCCCGAACTGCCATGCCATGCCTTCCCTGGACCGGAAACAAGCTTCCGAAGACCGGTTTCTGGCATTTCAGCCTTCTTCAGCCCAGCTTGCTTGAATCCAGTGGTGTAGAGAGCTTGGGAATCACGTCTGAGCATACCCATCCCACTCAGGGTGACAAATGCAAAAACTACAGTTGATGGACAGAATGCAGAACAATGTCATACATTCACCCCAGTACAGAGATCCGGGCCTAAATCTATAGTTTTTTCGGACTCCACACCACCCCAGTTCAGACATGGCCATATGCAAATCAGTCTGATCCTGTGCCTCATGGGAACAGTCCAGCCCGAACTGCCAAGCCATGCCTTCCCTGGACCGGAAACAAGCTTCCGAGGACCGGTTTCTGGTATTCCAGCCGTATTCAGCCCAGCTTGCTTGAATCCAGTGGTGTGGAGAGCATGGGACTCACGTCTGAGCATACCCATCCCACTCGGGGTGACAAATGCAAAAACCACAGTTGATGGATAGGAATGCAGAACAATGTCATCCATTCACCCCAGTACAGAAATCTGGGACTAATTCCATTGTTTTTTTTGCACTCCACACCACCCCAGTTCAGACATGGCCATTAGCAAATCAGTCTGACCCTGTGCCTCATGGGAACAGTCCAGCCCGAACTGCCAAGCCATGCCTTCCCTGGACCGGAAACAAGCTTCTGAGGACCGGTTTCTGGCATTCCAGCCGTCTTCAGCCCGGCTTGCTTAAATCCAGTGGTGTGGAGAGCATGGGACTCACGTCTGAGCATACCCATCCCTCTCGGGGTGACAAATGCACAAACCACAGTAGATGGACAGATTGCAGAACTATGTCATACATTCACCCAAGTACACAGATCTGGGCAAAATCCATTGTTTTTTTGCACTCCACACCACCTCAGTTCAGACATGGCCATATGCAAATCAGTCTGACCCTGTGCCTCATGTGAACAGTCCAGACCGAACTGCCAAGCCATGTCTTCCCTGGACCGGAAACAAGCTTCAGAGGACTGGATTCTGGCATTCCACTCGTCTTCAGCCCGGCTTGCTTGAATCCAGTGGTGTGGAGAGCATGGGACTCACGTCTGAGCATACCCATCCCACTTGGGGTGACAAATGCAAAAACCACAGTTGATGAACAGAATGCAGAACAATGTCATTTATTCACCCCAGTACAGAGATCTGGGCCTAAATCCATCATTTTTTTGCACTCTACACCACCCCAGTTCAGACATGGCCATATGCAAATCAGTCTGACCCTGTGCCTCATGGGAACAATCCAGCCCGAACTGCCAAGCCATGCCTTCCCTGGACCGAAAAACAAGCTTCCGAGGACTGGTGTCTGGCATTCCAGCCGTCTTAAGCCCGGCTTGCTTGAATACAGTGGTGTGGAGAGCATGGGACTCACGTCTGAGCATACCCATCCCACTCGGGGTTACAAATGCAAAAACCACAGTTGATGGACAGAATGCAGAACAATGTCATACATTCACCCATGTACAGAGATGTGGGCCTAAATCCATTATTTTTTTGCACTCCACACCACCCCAGTTCAGACTTGGCCATATGCAAATCAGTCTGACCCTGTGCCTCATGGGAACAGTCCAGCCCGAACTGCCAAGCCATGCCTTCCCTGGACCGGAAACAAGCTTCCGAAGACCGGTTTCTGTCTTCCAGCCTTCTTCAGCCCAGCTTGCTTGAATCCAGTGGTTAAGAGAGCATGGGACTCACGTCTGAGCATACCCATCCCACTCAGGGTGACAAATGCAAAAACACAGTTGATGGACAGAATGCAGAACAATGTCATACATTCACCCCAGTACATGGATCCGGGCCTAAATCCATAGTTTTTTTGCACTCCACACCACCCCAGTTCAGACATGGCCATATGCAAATCAGTCTGATCCTGTGCCTCATGGGAACAGTCCAGCCCGAACTGCCAAGCCATGCCTTCCCTGGACCGGAAACAAGCTTCCGAGGACCGGTTTCTGGCATTCCACCCATCTTCAGCCTGGCTTGCTTGAATCCAGTGGTGTGGAGAGCATGGGACTTACGTCTGACCATACCCATCCCACTCGGGGTGACAAATGCAAAAACCACAGTTGATAGACAGAATGTAGAACAATGTCATACATTCACCTGAGTACAGAGATCTGGGCCTACATCCTTTGTTTTTTTGCACTCCACACCATCCCAGTTCAGACATGGCCATATGCAAATCAGTCTGACCCTGTGCCTCATGGGAACAGTCCAGCCCGAACTGCCAAGCCATGCCTTCCCTGGACCGGAAACAAGCTTCCGAGGACCGGTTTCTGGCATTCCAGCCATCAAGAGCCCGGCTTGCTTCAATCCAGTGGTGTGGAGAGCATGGGACTCACGTCTGAGGATGCCCATCCCACTCGGGGTGACAAATGCACAAACCACAGTTGATGGATAGGAATGCAGAACAATGTCATCCATTCACCCCAGTACAGAAATCTGGGACTAATTCCATTGTTTTTTTGCACTCCACACCACCCCAGTTCAGACATGGCCATTAGCAAATCAGTCTGACCCTGTGCCTCATGGGAACAGTCCAGCCCGAACTGCCAAGCCATGCCTTCCCTGGACCGGAAACAAGCTTCTGAGGACCGGTTTCTGGCATTCCAGCCGTCTTCAGCCCGGCTTGCTTAAATCCAGTGGTGTGGAGAGCATGGGACTCACGTCTGAGCATACCCATCCCTCTCGGGGTGACAAATGCACAAACCACAGTTGATGGACAGATTGCAGAACTATGTCATACATTCACCCCAGTACACAGATCTGGGCAAAATCCATTGTTTTTTTGCACTCCACACCACCTCAGTTCAGACATGGCCATATGCAAATCAGTCTGACCCTGTGCCTCATGTGAACAGTCCAGACCGAACTGCCAAGCCATGTCTTCCCTGGACCGGAAACAAGCTTCCGAGGACCGGTTTCTGGCATTCCACTCGTCTTCAGCCCGGCTTGCTTGAATCCAGTGGTGTGGAGAGCATGGGACTCACGTCTGAGCATACCCATCCCACTCAGGGTGACAAATGCAAAAACCACAGTTGATGGACAGAATGCAGAACAATGTCATTTATTCACCCCAGTACAGAGATCTGGGCCTAAATCCATCATTTTTTTGCACTCTACACCACCCCAGTTCACACATGGCCATATGCAAATCAGTCTGACCCTGTGCCTCATGGGAATAGTCTAGCCCGAACTGACAAGCCATGCCTTCCCTGAACCGGAAACAAGCTTCCGAGGACCTGTTTCTGGCATTCCAGCCATCTTCAGCCCGGCTTGCTTGAATCCAGTGGTGTGGAAAGCATGGGACTCACGTCTGAGCATACCCATCCCACTCGGGGTGACAAATGCAAAAACCACAGTTGCTGGATAGGAATGCAGAACAATGTCATACATTCACCCCAGTACAGAGATCTGGGACTAATTCCATTGTTTTTTGCATTCCACACCACCCCAGTTCAGACATGGCCATATGGAAATCAGTCTGACCATGTGCCACATGGGAACAGTCCAGCCCGACCTGCCGAGCCATGCCTTCCCTGGACCGGAAACAAGCTTCCGAGGACCGGTTTCTGGCATTCCAGTTGTCTTCAGCCCGGCTTGCTTGAATCCAGTGGTGTGCAGAGCATGGGACTCACGTCGGAGCATACCCATCCCACTCGGGGTGACAAATGCAAAAACCACAGTTGATGGACAGAATGCAGAACAATGTCATTTTTTAACCCCAGTACAGAGATCTGGGCCTAAATCCATCGTTTTTTTGCACTTTACACCACCCCAGTTCAGACATGGCCATTTGCAAATCAGTCTGACCCTGTGCCTCATGGGAACAGTCCAGCCCGAACTGCCATGCCATGCCTTCCTTGGACCGGAAACAAGCTTCCGAGGACCGGTTTCTGGCATTCCAGTCGTCTTCAGCCCGGCTTGCTTGAATCCAGTGGTGTGCAGAGCATGGGACTCACGTCGGAGCATACCCATCCCACTCGGGGTGACAAATGCAAAAACCACAGTTGATGGACAGAATGCAGAACAATGTCATACATTCACCCCAGTACAGAGATCTGGGCCTAAATCCATAGTTTTTTTGCACTCCACACCACCCCAGTTCAGACATGGCCATATGCAAATCAGTCTGATCCTGTGCCTCATGGGAACAGTCCAGCCCGAACTGCCAAGCCATGCCTTCCCTGGACCGGAAACAAGCTTCCGAGGACCGGTTTCTGGTATTCAAGCCGTATTCAGCCCGGCTTGCTTGAATCCAGTGGTGTGGAGAGCATGGGACTCACGTCTGAGCATACCCATCCCGCTCGGGGTGACAAATGCAAAAACCACAGTTGATGGATAGGAATGCAGAACAATGTCATCCATTCACCCCAGTACAGAGATCTGGGACAAATTCCATTGTATTTTTGCACTCCACACCACCCCAGTTCAGACATGGCCATATGCAAATCAGTCTGACCCTGTGCCTCATGGAACCAGTCCAGCCCGAACTGCCAAGCCATGCCTTCCCTGGACCGGAAACAAGCTTCTGAGGACCGGTTTCTGGCATTCCTGCCGTCTTCAGCCCGGCTTGCTTAAATCCAGTGGTGTGGAGAGCATGAGACTCACGTCTGAGCATACCCATCCCTCTCGGGGTGACAAATGCACAAACCACAGGTGATGGACAGATTGCAGAACTATGTCATACATTCACCCCAGTACACAGATCTGGGCAAAATCCATTGTTTTTTTGCACTCCACACCACCTCAGTTCAGACATGGCCATATGCAAATCAGTCTGACCCTGTGCCACATGTGAACAGTCCAGACCGAACTGCCAAGCCATGTCTTCCCTGGACCCGAAACAAGCTTCCGAGGACCGGTTTCTGGCATTCCACTCGTCTTCAGCCCGGCTTGCTTGAATCCAGTGGTGTGGAGAGCATGGGACTCACGTCTGAGCATACCCATCCCACTCGGGGTGACAAATGCAAAAACCACAGTTGATGGCCAGAATGCAGAACAATGTCATTTATTCACACCAGTACAGAGATCTGGGCCTAAATCCATCAGTTTTTTGCACTCTACACCACCCCAGTTCAGACATGGCCATATGCAAATCAGTCTGACCCTGTGCCTCATGGGAACAGTCCAGCCCGAACTGCCACGCCATGCCTTCCTTGGACCGAAAAACAAGCTTCCAAGGACTGGTGTCTGGCATTCCAGCCGTCTTAAGCCCGGCTTGCTTGAATACAGTGGTGTGGAGAGCATGGGACTCACGTCTGAGCATACCCATCCCACTCGGGGTGACAAATGCAAAAACCACAGTTGATGGACAGAATGCAGAACAATGTCATACATTCACCCAAGTACAGAGATCTGGGCCTAAATCCATTATTTTTTTGCACTCCACACCACCCCAGTTCAGACTTGGCCATATGCAAATCAGTCTGACCCTGTGCCTCATGGGAACAGTCCAGCCCGAACTGCCAAGCCATGCCTTCCCTGGACCGGAAACAAGCTTCCGAAGACCGGTTTCTGTCATTCCAACCTTCTTCAGCCCAGCTTGCTTGAATCCAGTGGTTTAGAGAGCATGAGACTCACGTCTGAACATATCCATCCCACTCAGGGTGACAAATGCAAAAACACAGTTGATGGACAGAATGCAGAACAATGTCATACATTCACCCCAGTACATGGATCCGGGCCTAAATCCATAGTTTTTTTGCACTCCACACCACCCCAGTTCAGACATGGCCATATGCAAATCAGTCTGATCCTGTGCCTCATGGGAACAGTCCAGCCCGAACTGCCAAGCCATGCCTTCCCTGGACGGGAAACAAGCTTCCGAGGACCGGTTTCTGGTATTCCAGCAATATTCAGCCCGGCTTGCTTGAATCCAGTGGTGTGGAGAGCATGGGTCTCACGTCTGAGCATACCCATCCCACTCGGGGTGACAAATGCAAAAACCACAGTTGATGGATAGGAATGCAGAACAATGTCATACATTCACCCCAGTACAGAGATCGGGGACTAATTCCATTGATTTTTTTGCACTCCACACCACCCCAGTTCAGACATGGCCATAAGCAAATCAGTCTGACCCTGTGCCTCATGGGAACAGTCCAGCCCGAACTGCCAAGCCATGCCTTCCCTGGACCGGAAACAAGCTTCTGAGGACCGGTTTCTGGCATTCCAGCAGTCTTCAGCAAGGCTTGCTTAAATCCAGTGGTGTGGAGAGCATGGGACTCACGTATGAGCATACACATCCCACTCGGGTGACAAATGCACAAACCACAGTTGATGGACAGATTGCAGAACTATGTCATACATTCACCCCAGTACATAGATCTGGGCCTAAATCAATCGTTTTTTTGCACTCCACACCACCTCAGTTCAGACATGGCCATATGCAAATCAGTCTGACCCTGTGCCTCATGGGAACAGTCCAGCCCGAACTGCCAAGCCATGCCTTCCCTAGACCGGAAACAAGCTTCCGAGGACCGGTTTTTGGAATTCCACCCGTCTTCAGCCCGGCTTGCTTGAATCCAGTGGTGTGGAGAGCATGGGACTCACGTCTGAGCATACCCATCCCACTCGGGGTGACAAATGCAAAAACCACAGTTGATGGACAGAATGTAGAACAATGTCATACATTCACCTGAATACAGAGATCTCGGCCTACATCCTTTGTTTTTTTGCTCTCCACACCACCCCAGTTCAGACATTGCCATATGCAAATCAGTCTGACCCTGTGCCTCATGGGAACAGTCCAGCCCGAACTGCCAAGCCATGCCTTCCCTGGACCGGAAACAAGCTTCCGAGGACCAGTTTCTGGCATTCCAACCATCAAGAGCCCGGCTTGCTTGAATCCAGTGGTGTGGAGAGCATGGGTCTCACGTCTGAGCATACCCATCCCACTCGGGGTGACAAATGCAAAAACCACAGTTGATGGACAGAATGCAGAACAATGTCATACATTCACCCAAGTACAGAGATCTGGGCCTAAATCCATCGTTATTTTGCACTCCACACCACCCCAGTTCACACATGGCCATATGCAAATCAGTCTGACCCTGTGCCTCATGGGAATAGTCCAGCCCGAACTAACAAGCCATGCCTTCCCTGAAGCGGAAACATGCGTCCGAGGACCGGTTTCTGGCATTCCAGACGTCTTCAGCCCGGCTTGCTTGAATCCAGTGGTGTGCAGAGCATGGGACTCACGTCGGAGCATACCCATCCCTCTCGGGGTGACAAATGCAAAAACCACAGTTGATGGACAGAATGCAGAACAATGTCATTTATTCACCCCAGTACAGAGATCTGGGCCTAAAACCATCGTTTTTTTGCACTTTACACCACCCCAGTTCAGACATGGCCATATGCAAATCAGTCTGACCCTGTGCCTCATGGGAACAGTCCAGCCCGAACTGCCAAGCCATGCCTTCCCTGGACCGGAAAACAAGCTTCCGAGGACTGGTGTCTGGCATTCCAGCCGTCTTAAGCCCGGCTTGCTTGAATACAGTGGTGTGGAGAGCATGGGACTCACGTCTGAGCATACCCATCCCACTCGGGGTGACAAATGCAAAAACCACAGTTGATGGACAGAATGCAGAACAATGTCATACATTCACCAAGTACAGAGATGTGGGCCTAAATCCATCGTTTTTTGCACTCCACACCATCCCAGTTCAGACATGGCCATATGCAAATCAGTCTGAATCTGTGCCTCATGGGAACAGTCCAGCCCGAACTGCCAAGCCATGCCTTCTCTGGACCGGAAACAAGCTTCCGAGGACTGGTTTCTGGCATTCCAGCCGCCTTCAGCCCGGCTTGCTTGAATCCAGTGGTGTGGAGAGCATGGGACTCACGTCTGAGCATACCCATCCCACTCGGGGTGACAAATGCAAAAACCACAGTTGATGGACAGAATGCAGAACAATGTCATACATTCACCCCAGTACTGAGATCTGGGCCTAAATCCATTGTTTTTTTGCACTCTACACCACCCCAGTTCAGACTTGGCCATATGCAAATCAGTCTGACCCTGTGCCTCATGGGAACAGTCCATCCCGAACTGCCAAGCCATGCCTTCCCTGGACCGGAAACAAGCTTCTGAAGACCGGTTTCTGGCCTTCCAGCCTTCTTCAGCCCAGCTTGATTGAATCCAGTGGTGTAGAGAGCATGGGAATCACGTCTGAGCATACCCATCCCAGTCAGGGTGACAAATGCAAAAACCAAAGTTGATGGACAGAATGCAGAACAATTGTCAGGGTCTGACTAAGCGCCTGCATTATTGTGCTGTGAGGACTGTATCACGCTACTTCAGAAAATGACAAGGAAAACTACATTTCCCAGAAGCCTCGGCTGAGGCTACTTTAGTCTGCCTGACACGCTTCCTGTTGCGTGTTATTCCGGGTTCTGATTTGGAGTGAGAGAGGAGTTCGCCTCTCGCAGCTTCGTGTGTACGCCTGGGGGCCGGGTGTTTTGGACCAGCGGCTGAAGGTAGGAGCGGTTCCCCGCCCCCGTGTTCACCGGCATTAAGCGGAGCGCTGTGGTATTTCCGCCACGCGTTGCCGTCTTTACCTGTGTGCAGTGAAGGACCTGCGGCGCATTATCCTTATTTGGTTGTTGGAGATGCGGAGCGTGGTGGTATTCTGCCACACGTTGCCGTGTCCATGTGTGAAGTATCGGGTGATATTTCTTGGCTTTTGAGGAAGGATTAGAAGAGCGGAGCGGAGTGGTATAGGCACCACACGCCGCCGTGTCTTCTTGACTTATGTGTTATTAACTCTCTACTTCCTATCTACTGTAAAGTAGGCGGTGCACGATGGTGGTCGCAGCTACGTGACACCAGAACAAGCTGCTTGTTTACACATAAGTGTGTTTATTTGATTCAAATGCAAGCGGAGCACAGTGGCGGTCGCAGCTACGCGTTTTCGTGAGTGATACTACAAGAGGGGTTGTGTCCTAATAGTATTAGCCTGAGACAATAATATTAAACAACCTATCGTTCTTTCTTTTGGACTCTTTCGTTTCTTATCTGTGGAAATCAAACTGATTGTTTTTCTTTGAGATTCGGCAGAGCGGAATGCTGTGGTTCTTGCCTCCCACGCATTGCCGTGTTCTGCCTTTCTATCTTCTGTGCTGCCTCTCTTTGGTTCTCCTCAGTCCTCCTCTTCAGTGTGATTAGTGGGAAGCTCTCCCAGGAACCCCTTATGTTAACTTGCAGTTACTTGTAGTAGGTATGAGAGACATAGCATACCAAGTTCAATTTTCACAGTTGTGTATATGATTCTTGGTCTCACTGTATTTATGTTTCATATAGGACGAGTGTACAGGCAAAGAGGGATAACAGAGATACAGTTTCAGAATATCTGCTTTTATCCACAGGTATTCAGATTATAAAGAAACTATATGAGTGTTCATATTGCAGAAAGGAACAGTGTTCTTATCTCTGTGTATTTTGTCGTTTCAGATATTCCCTTTCCCCGCAGACCCCTCCCTTTCCTTCCCTGTTTATTATTTTGTATTTACCCCTCACCTAATGGCTCAAATCCTCTGTTGACATTTAATCAGAGGGTTTGTGACGTTTGGAGGTGGGCTGTATGATCATCATCCGGATCCTGTGGAGCGTACCTGACAGAATACCACGCCCACGAATTTAGCTACACCCGATCCGGGTGGGGGTCATATGGCTACCTTAGAGGATGTGCTTCAGGCCTTGGTATTGGTGCAACAAGAGCTTGTTGCCTCCAAGGCAGAGGCCACTGCCTTAAAGGAAAAGGTGGACAGGTTAAGTAGGAACCCCTTTGATGCCTCTCCCTCACAAATCCAGGTTACTGTTCCGCCTCCTATCCCTCTTGCTAGCCCAGAGAGATATTCTGGGGATCCTTCCAAAACCCAAGTATTCATGACACAAATCATGATGCACTTCTCGTGCAAGCCGGCCTCCTTCCCGACCAATCATTCTAGAGTGGCTTTCGCTATCTCCTATTTGATTGGAGATGCAGCTAATTGGGCTGTGCCTTTGGTGCGTAACGATGACCCTGTGCTGAATAACTGGATGGCGTTTAGGGCTGAGTTTGAGCGAGTGTTCGATCGCCGAGCCACCTCTTTCAGCACAGACAGGGAACTGTTATCTCTTAGACAGGGGAAGAGAGACTTGATATCCTATTTAAAAGATTTCAATCGTTGGTAGCTGAAACAGCTTGGCCAGAAGAAAAAAGGATGTCCCTTTTTTATCAAGGGTTGAGGGATAGCCTTAAGGATGTTATAGCACAGATTGATCCCCAACCAGTTACCTGTGCTGACATGATAAACCTGACCCTCCGTCTGGATGGTCGGATAAGTGACAGAGGGAGCGACAGAAGGCGATGGGAACAAGGGAACTTTGGGTCCGAAACTTCACCAAGGAGAGCAGTGATGGCTACAGAACAGGGGGCTGAACCTATGGAGATAGGGGCAGTCAAGGCCCCACTGACTAAGGAAGAAAAGGAACAACGTCGAGCTCTGGGTCTGTGCCTTTACTGTGGGAAGAAAGGCCACTATGTAAGGGAGTGTCCTACTAAGCCTAAGACAAGTGGTGGGTGGAATCGGAGTAAGAAACTGGCCATCACATCGATGGGAACTCTGGAGAAAGGCAGGAATGTGGGGGCTGAATTAGAAAAGGGTTCCCCGCCTTACCAAATTCCTTCCTTAACGGTACTGACACTGTTAGAAACCGAGACACATATACTCCTTCCCATGGGCTTTGAGAGTCAGCTGCAGACCCACCAGGTGAGCATCATGATTGACTCTGGAGCCACTGGTGTGGTTTTGGGTTCCCAAGGCCTACATGCTCCGAAGATAACCCACTTACACCGAAAGAACTGTTGGCACGGAAACTGAAAAATGCAAAGAACAAGTTTATTAAGACCCCATGGGGTGGTGGTACATTCCTACAGCACCCTTCGGTAATGCAAGAAGTATCACACCGAACATCGGTGTGACCCCCTCTTTTATACGTTTAACAGGTAATAAAAAGAACAGGCGGTACAAAATTACAGAGTATTATGGACATATATGCTCATGTTTTGGAACACTGCCAGCTCCTTGGAGGGTTTCAAACCCACTGGTCAGTTTGCGACACATTCCTAAGGGGTGACTGGTCAATGGGGACTGCGCATGTACAGGCTTGACCGTTACTAAAAATAGCCTGTTGCTGGGCAAACTCAAGTGGTCAGTGGCACGGACAACGGACTAAAGGCCATGCTGGCCACGAGGCCGCTCATGATCTAAGATGGCCGCCGTAACACGCAAAATGGCGTTTCCAAGTTTGGCCAATCTAAGAATGAAACGTGTAGCTACAGTTAAACGCTAACTCGGCCATCATCAAATTACGACAGACGACCCTTTTAGCGTTCAGCTGAAGCTACCTCATAGTGAACATAATCTGGGTGTTCATCTTCGATATCGATCAACATTATCTGAGTTACTTCTTTATGAAGCATCATTTTGTCATGAGCAAGAGCTCGTCTTGATGGTATACAAGCCGATAAACACATAGAACACAAAGCTGGACCACATTGAATGCATAAACATATAGAAAACAGTATCCCCACAAGAATACATAAAATCGTTAGCAGTTTCCAACCCCAAGTGGTGAGCATTGACCAGAACCACCCTGAGAGAGTCCAAGTACCATTATCTGGATGTATTTCTGCAGCAATTTTATGTAGTTTAGAAATTGCATCATAAACGGATGGTGAGTTGTCAGGCACGTAGACACAACAGCTACTTCCGATAATTCTACATGCCCCCCCACGATCGGCTAGAACTACATCTAAAACCATCCTGTTCTGTAACGTAACAATTCTAGAGATCTGCAGTTCCTCAGTAATGTTCCCCAATGCGATAGCAGTGTCATTTGCTACAGCCTCAACCACACGAGTCAGTCTTCGTATTTTCCGACTATTCAGAGCTGCCCCAACAAATGAAAACAGTCCAAGATTAAAATCCACATACTGTTGCAAAGCAGTGTCTGTCTGGTCTATGTCATCTAACACAACGGCACGTTTAACACGGTTCAGTATGAAATCGTGATACAAAATATAGTCATTATGGTACATCGGTGGGGCAATGAATACAGGAGGCAGTACAAAGGATACATAACAAGTACCTAACCATCCCAAAGGGAGCTGATGATAACCCTTCGTTCCGCAAATAAAATAAGTGTTTCGTGATGCTACAAATGATATACCATTCGGGCTGTCAAACGTTATCGTGTTATTACATTCGCTTTTCCCAACCGAAATCGTGCCTTTATTACGTATACATAGATCAGCTTTCGTGGCAATGACATTTATAACATGAGAGCTGGAGACATTTATGTTACGTTGATTGCTGTAAACACGTGGGGCAGAGATATTGTCAGGCCGGTATTCTTCCCATTCAAATCTAGTACCCTCAGCTTGCGGATACCCATCTCGATCATGGTAGCACACTTTATTTAAACGGAAAAGCACCCCCCCTTTGGTTGGCCATCTCAAAGTGAAGAGCAGGGTGTACCAGGCGTTGCAGGATCCATTATGTGAGAACGGAAGTGGAATAAGTGGAGTGCCCCCTTTCTTCTGGTGCCCCGGTAACATCCCACACACCCAACAATTTGAAGTATTGGTCATATTATGCGTATGATGTAGGATCTGAATGAAGCTATTGTTCAGATAAGTTTGTCGGTGCCGTTCTTCATGATAAGGCTGAGTGAAGTGAAAATGTTCAGATGGAGCCGGGGTAGTCGGCAGCAAATGTTCACGTACAGGTACCACAAGTTCAACTACCCAGGCTATCACTGCTATTACCACAATCGTTAGAACAAAAAGAATGGCACCCAGTATACGTTTATCCCGTGATGCTGACAACGCCATAGTTCGATTGTAGTTCAAAAAGTCTTAAATGTTCAAAAGTTCAGGAAATGCACAAATTCTCAATTGTACATGTGTATATATTATACCTAAAAAAGAAAAATACGGTGCTGAGCTCCGAGGTAGCCGTTGTTTTCTTCTCCGGGCCAAGACGGGTGTCGCTACACTTGGCAAAACTGTTCCCCCCCCCCTTGGAATTCCCGGTTTCCGTTTCACAAACCTGGAGCGGTAACCAACCAGTTAAAAAAAAAAAACCCCAAAAATAAATCTTCTTATCGTGGCCGTAAATTGTAGCGCTCTCGTGCAGAATCGGTGTGGTCCGGGAAGGCTCCCTCAACTTCGGCCGATGTCACTGCTGGGCTCTTTTCTTTATCCAGAATCTCTTTGTAGTCAGTCAACACAGCAGGATTCACCAGGTAGGGAGAGACACGACGGCAGTGAGTTGAGTGTATCCATCGCTTCCTGTTGGTTACTCGTACAGCCGTGCGAATAGCCAGGAGGACCTGCTCGGGGCCACACCACCTCGGTTCCAAGCTGTTCGTCCTCTCAAACGATTTAATCATTACATGATCACCAGGGCGAAGATCATGGCTCTCTCCAGTAGAGTTGTCAGGGAGCGCTTCTCGAACCTGTTGATGAATAGAAAGCAAATCATTTGTTAATCGTGCCAAATAATCGTTCATCATTATACAAGGCACATCATGTATCAATCGCGGCTTGGGCACCCCCCAAATATTCATAGGCCTTCCGAACACCACTTCATATGGTGTGAGGCCTGTTCGAGAGTGGGGTACTGATCTAAGAGAGAGTAATGCCAGCGGTAAAGCATCCGGCCATTTCAATGACGTGGACGCCACAATCTTAGCCAATTTTAGTTTCAACGTAGCATTATACCGCTCCACAAGACCTGCTGACTGAGGGTGGAACACAGCATGAAACTTCTGCTGGATCCCTAACCCCTTCAGCACGTATTCCACAATTTTCCCGACAAAATGAGGCCCATTGTCGCTCCACAAAAATTTGCAAACTCCAAATCGAGGGAAGTACTCCTTGAGCAAAACCTTAGCTGTTGTCAGCGCTGTATTGTCTTTCGTGGGGAAGGCTTCAACCCATTTGCTAAAAGCACATACCACCACTAGGACATACTTAAGGTTATTGCAGCGCTCAAGCTGGATATAATCCATTTGGAGTACCTCAAATGGTGCAGAAGGTGGAACGAACCCTCCTTTCGGAGTATGGGTCCCCTTAGCAGGATTGTGCTGTAAACATACCAAACAGGTCTGCACTACTCTCTTAGCTGTATTAGCTATCTCGGGATGCTCCCAAACTCGTGTTAACAATCGAGTAATTGCAAGAGCTCCCACGTGCGCTAACCCATGTGTCATTTGGACCATCGCTTGCAAGTAAGCTGCAGGCAATTTCCATTTCTCCAAGTCTTTGCTTCTCCAACACCCTTCATCGTCTAGCACCCCATCAGTTGCCCATGCCGCAAGTTCCGATTCAGTAGCTGATTTCTGAATGTCTAATATTTCCGCCCTAGCATCATTCCATCGCTCTGCTTGGGATTTGGTCACATACATGGGGGAGTTAGCTCGGGACATAGCCGTTTGTCTCGCTATGCTGTCCGCAAAAGCATTTCCCTTTCCTATTTCATCAGTGATCTTTTTATGGGCGCTACATTTTATGATCGCTACTTTCTTTGGGCAAAGCAACGCATTGAGGAGATCACGCACCAATTCTCCGTGCATAATGTGTTCTCCGTGAGAAGTTAAAAACCCACGCTCTCTCCAGAGTAGACCGAAGTCATGCGCTACTCCGAAGGCGTACCGGCTGTCTGTGTATATGTTCACACATAGGCCAGCACTCAATTCGCAGGCTCTTGTCAGGGCTATCAGCTCCGCTGCTTGAGCCGATTTCTGTGGTATTCTAGCTGTTTCTACCACTGTCTTAAGTGTCGTTATTGCGTAGGCTGCGGAAGGCGTGCCATCTGGCAGCCTCAGACATGATCCATCAACCCACAGTTCCCCATCCACATCTGGAAGCGGCATATCCTGTAAGTCAACACGACCCTTTGTCTGTTCCTCGGTGAGGAAAACACAGTCATGGTGTTTTTCTTCCTGACCCTCCTCGACCGGATAGGGCAATAAAGTAGCAGGATTCAGAGTAGCACATCTTTTTAGTGTGATATGTGGCGCCAACAGGGTAAGCTCGTATCCTGTTAACCGTGCACTAGTGAGATATTGGGTTTTTGTTTGGTTTAGCAGGGCATCTACTGCATGAGGAACCAACACCAACAATTTGTGCGATAACACTATTCCCTCACTCTGCCGTATCGCTACTGCTGTTGCTGCAACTGCTCGGAAACACCCAGGTAACCCTCGCGCTACAGGATCAAGAATGGCAGAGAAGTATGCACATGGCCTCTGCTTGTCCCCGTGTGCCTGCACTAACACTGATAATGCACACCCATCTTTCTTGTACACGTACAATGTGAAAATCTTCGTATAATCTGGTGTACCTAATACGGGTGCAGAGCAAAGAGCTTGCCTCAATTGATCAAAAGCATTTTGACATTCATCTGTCCATTCAAGGGGCATTGGTGTCGTTTTGGACAGTAACGCTAACAGAGGCTTGATAATGTGCGAAAACCCCATAATCCACTGCCTACAAAAGGACGTTAACCCTATGAATGCTCGTACATCTCTTTGCATGCGGGGGACTGGTGTATCTAAAATTGCTTGGATTCGATCTGATGTTAATGCACGTCCCTCCTTAGACAAAAGATGACCGAGGTAGGTCACCTTGGGTCTACAATATTGAAGCTTTTTCTTAGAAACCTTGTGATTATTCCGTGCCAAAAAGGAAAGCAACGCATTCGTACTCTCCTCACATTGCGTATAAGAATCTGCGGCAAGCAGGAGGTCGTCCACATATTGGATCAGAACAACCCCCGATTGCAGCTCAAAGGAATCAAGCTGTCGTTTCAAAGCCTGGCAGTAGATACTCGGGCTCTCAGTGTAACCTTGAGGAACACGACAAAATCTATACGATTTATTATTTAACGTGAAGCCAAACAGATATCTGCTATCGGGATGGACAGGGATAGAAAAGAAAGCATTCTTCAAATCAATTACACTAAAGGTCGTAGCCGTTGGTGGTACCAGCGTAAGCAAGGTCGTAATATCGGACACCACCGGGTATTGGGGAACGACAATTTTGTTGATCTCTCTCAAGTCAATAATAAAGCGATAGATTTTGTCATCAGTATCTCTTTTAAGAATCGGGAGAATAGGACTGTTACAAACATTATAAGAAACCTCTTCCACCACCCCAGCCACAATCAGATCTTGGACAATGTGTGTCAGGGCAATTTCTCCTTCCTTCGAAATCTTGTACTGTGGCACCCGTGGCAGAGAGGCCCCCTCCTTAACAGTAATATGAATGGGTGGAATACGCATCTCCCCCACATCCGTGTCTGAGATCGCCCATAACGTGTGCGGGAGAGAGGCCAAAGCTGCAATGTCTGATATAGTATAGAACCTATTCGGATCAGGGTAGTTGTCATTCAGAATAACCCGCACTCCTTCAGGAGCACACCGGATCGTTGCTCGAAAATATTTAAGCAAATCAAGGCCCAAGATATTATCTGGGGTATAGGGAGATAACAAAAATTGGCCAAAACTAAAAAAATTATCAAGACAGAGTGCAAGGGGCTTGGACAAAGGGCTAGGGGAGGGAGTGCCATCGAACCCTACACATGTTATCATTTCGCCAGACAGGGGAGCCCTCGGAACCAATTTCTTTGACAGAGCGCTACGAGTAGCTCCAGTGTCGACTAAGAATTGATCAGTAGAACCCAAGATGCCCGCTGTTACATATGGACCTTCCTGATCTACCGGCACTTCAATTGGCTCCGCACCCCATCCGACGCAATCCTATGCATGCACATAATCCTGATGCTCCACATTCTCACCCTCTGAAATCTGATATTGGTTCCGTCTATCAAAAGCATTTCGTTCATCCTGGCCACGGCCCCCTTGCTCAACCCTTCCACGATCACCTCCGCCACCTCTCGCTCCCGTATAACCACCCCGCGACCTACCACTCCCTCGACCACGCTGGCTACGTTGTTCCCGTAATACCGGACAATCCTCAGCCCAATGACCAAACTCCTTACAATACGCACATTGATCCTCCGCAATATCCGTACGACCATACGACGTATTCCCTCCACCTCGTCTACCTCTATCATTCCCTCTACCCTGTGTTCCCCGAACCTGCGCCAACATCACCTTCATTTTCAATTCTTTCGCCTTTTTATCAACACTTTCTTTAGCCTCCAACTCCTGCCGCTCATAATACTGAGCCATAGTTAACAAAGACGCAGGGGTCGCCGTGGCCCAGGAACTTTCGCTCGATTTCAATCGCTTTGCAATCTCCGGTAGGAGATTAGCCACATACTTATCTACGAACAAATGCCGACCCGTATCGTCTGTTAAAGATTGACCACTGTAATCATGGAATGCCTCCTCAAAGCGTGTAAAGAAATCTGAAACCGTTTCATCAGGCTTTTGTTTGCACGAAGCTAACATGGTCCAATCTATCTTTTTAGAAGGAACAAGCGTTTTTAATTCAATCAAAATAGCCGCTGGAAGGTCTAAAATCAACTGACAAGGCTTACATGCCGGTTCCCTATCTAAATCAGCAGCAGTTATTTCTTTCCATGTCCCCCCCAGTATTGTTTCATCATTATTTTTACGAATTTGCCTCCACATATCAGGTGGAAGAATTAACCCAAAAAACAAATCTATGTCAACAAGAGTCATCACACAAGACGAAATAGCCCCTTCCACCCCTTCATAAAACGCCGCCGGATTTTTCCGAAGGTCGGGTAAGGAATTTTTCAATGCCATAACATCTGCTCTATTCCAAGGCGTATACACCCAGTTATATATAAAACATCCTTTCGCATCCTTTGACAATTTATCATCGTCTGTACCTTGCCCTTTAGGAGGGACATACAAAGGTGCGGCTTCACGCATAGGCATAACATGCAATGCAGAACTCTTATCTGAACCCCGGAGAGAACACTCCTTAGTCTGCCCGTTAGGCTCCAGCCCGGACTCCTTTTGTTTCCTTTTTCGCTCCTCCCGCATTCCGGTGGTCTCATCTCGCAGCTGGAGCAGTTGCTTGTAAAAGTCATCGACATCTGCAAGATCAAACAAACCTTTATCCAAATTCTCACGATGAACCGACACAGCTTTACATTCTAACGTATCAGAAAGTAGACGATACGCGGCAACAACTTCATCCGCCAAACTAGACAGAAAATACAATAATTCATGATCCGTCCAATTACTCCTTTCCGCAGTCACCTCAGACTGAGAAACACAATTCTTATTCACTTTACGAGCCCAACTACGTAAATGCGCGGACCTCTCCGTAGTAAACCTGAGAGCAGATATACCCTTCTTTTCCAACTTATCCTGCCCATCATCGTCCGAATCTTCAGCTGGAGCCGTAGGCGAAACGTACGGAGGCGGTGACCAATCTAACAATGAAAAATCATCAGTTTCATTATTAAGGACAGGATAAAGCGGTCGGTGAATAGGAAATTGACCAGTCGTTTGCAATTTACGTTCTGAGGTTCCGAGACAATTTGGACCCGTGTTTTCAATATTGTCGGAAATACATAATATTGGTATCAGCGAATCGCAAATGATCCATTTAGCATATCCTGGTGTTTTCGCTATGCTACGAGCAAGAGTACTCCTGTTATAAACACATTTCTGATCTACTTATGGCATCCATCTTAGATCATGGCAGCCATTTTGTGTTTCTTGCCCTCACATACGCAATAACCTCTGATCATTTCATTTCAATTAAGGACACGTAGGCTTAACCGGCGATTCACCTCTCTAGTGACACGTGCACCTTAGAACAGAACACGCTGTAGCTGCATGACTCGACAAAGGCTACCTCCTCTGCCCGAGGCTAGTCCTGCTATACTGGTTCTCGTGGTCGTTGGCCTGATCATGATTAGGCGGCCGAAGCTGGTAGCCTTGCCCATTTACAACCCACAAACATCCCTTATCCTGCTTCTCTATCTTCTACACCTGGCTCTGCTCCTTTCCTTCTGGGCCTTTATTAGGGGGAGGTAACGAAATTTACGATGAGGCGGTCCGGGTCTTGAATGAAAAGTTGACATGAGATTATGATGGAAAAGTGGGAACCCCTCGTTCGTAATGTTTTGACATCAGATATTGTCAACGATTCCTGTGCAACGCCAAATATTTATTGTTTAGGACACAAAGGTTTGGGAATGTACTAACATGTAAAGAATTCGCCCGAAGCCTAATTATTAGTATATAAGGAGCAACCCACTTTGTACAAATCGAACAGGCTCCTAGATACTGCCCATGCGTAGTTTCTGTGACTTCTGTGTCCCTGCAGTAATAAACCTTTGGTCTTTGACGCCACCATCGAGAAGCCCGTGTTTCTGTTTATTTGTGCACCAAGGCAGGTGGAACTCCGGGGTCTTCGGGTGTTGTTCCCTGACACCTCTGGACGGAACCAAAAAGTCCAGAACTCCAATTGGCGCCCAACGTGGGGCGACGTCATTCGGTACCGGTCCAAAAGCCTGAAGAGTTCGAGAAGCTTCGTGTGAAGATTCCTGAGGGAGGCGCCCCACTTCATCGATCCCGGCATATCGCAAAAGTGGCCCGAAGTTCTCTTCCACGAGGGTTCCCGTTCAGGACGGCTGCAGTGGGCCGTTGCCTTGACCGTCGCCCTGTCTTGGACCCGAGGTGCAGTCCTTAGTACAGCGAAACGTGACGGGTTTCTCCTTGGTGACGTCTTCAGTACCTCAGTTAAGTATTTAGTGGTTGCTAGTTGATTACTTCGTGAGGGTTGTTAAAATCCTTTTTGGTTCTTGGTTTGGTTTGGTTTCGTAAGATTATCACTGGTTATTCTGGTTACGATAATCTATTTGGTTTAGTTTGGGTATCGATACATCAGTTCGTTTTTGGTAGGCCTAAGCTCTTGGTTCAAGTTCGCATATCTGTTTCTTGTTTTGTTTGTTCTGTGTTCCGGATTACAAAATGGTAAGTCGGAAAAATTGTATGTTGTCTTGTTTTGGTTGCAACAGTGATTCACGATTGGAGGACTCATGTCTGGTTCCTCCGATTGGGACTCCCCTATATGATTTGTACTGTAAGCATGGTGTGGGTCCTATATCTTATAATGAGGTGTGGGTCCGATACACTGAAAGGGATGGTGTCCTTAGTTGGCCACTACATGGTAGTTTTGAATCAGAAATTCTTGATAATTTAGAAGCGAAATTGTTTAGGAAGAAAGCCCGGCCGGCAATGTTTGATTCTTTCCGTTACTGGCGAAAAGAATCCAAACAGAGAGAAATTAAAAGGTTAAAGAAAGAACAAAAAGAGCAAGAGTTGACTCTAGAGCAGGCTGTTAAGCAGCTGCAAGTCAACGAATCTGAGAAGGCCGTAGAGGTGGCCATTAGAGAGCATAATTTGAAGATCGACAAGTGCTATCCTGCCTTGCCATCGAGTACAACTAAGATACTAGAGGATCCCGAAAACGATCCTCTGTTGTCTTACTTGTTACAGTCACCTCCACCGTATGCACAGGGTGCTACGGCTCCACCCGTACAGAATGTTCAATTTCCGGTTGCTGGACAACCTGGTATTCCTGCTCCTGCCCCTCAGAATCAAGTTCCTGTATCTCCTATAATTAATGTGAATATTCCTTCGGCACCTCCGCTTCCTGGGTTGCCAACTTCGTTACCTGTACCTGTATCGCTTACGCCTACTATTCCACAAGCTGTCTTACCTGATACTCCTACTGTCCCGCTATCTATTCCTACTGCCTCTGTGTTCTCTGCCTCCGCTAGTATTATGACTCCGCTTACTGTTCGTCGAAGAATCACTGATTCCGTCTCTAATATTCTGTCTCCTTTCTATAAAACCTTAATTAAGACTCCTGCCTCTGACTCTGTACAGAGACGCAGTCAGCTTCCAAGTACTGAGGAACGAGGAATCTTGGATTCCACGGCTCTTAGATGGATTTCGAAGAGTAGGAGATATAGTACGAGAGATGTACTAGATACTTTTATGCAGTGGAAGGAACCAACGCAACAATATGTTTTTGATGAGATGTGCTCCCTGTTGCGTGATGAATTAGAAGAAGATGATTCTGAATTGAACTTAGAAGAATTAATTAATGTTCAAAAAGAGTTTGCTGCGGGTATGATAGTGGGTCAAGATATAAAAGAAGCGATGGAACTGATCTTAAGTTTTAGAAATGATCCATCTCTTCGTTCACCGAGAGACTTAGAGAAAAGTAGTACGAAGCGGACTGGCCAATATCCAATGAGGGAGGTTCCTCCAATTTGGCGCGAAGCTGTGCAAGCTGATGCGGTCCATGGTATTGCAGCCGTTCCGGCGCAATTCCAGAGAGTGTGGATACACATTCCTTGGAAGCGAGCTGAAGTATTGGCAGTAAAACAGGCTTTGCCAGATCCGCGTAAGAATCCTGCCGGATACTATAAGGAGTTAGCACAAACAGTTGAGGCTTGTGTCATGAATCTAGCGGACATAGACATGTTATTTGGGAATGTAGTTCCGCAACCAATTTGGGCTAAAATTCGTAGAGAGAACCATCCAGTTGCCCTAGGTGGGGATTGGGCAGCTATTATTGCCGCAGACGGTCAGCAAACAGGTGGTTCCAAACCCGAACCTCTAGTTGCTAATCTTCCAGGTAGGATAATTGACTTAATGAAGACTCTGATGCCAGCATTGCGCGTTAACTGGGACAAGTTGTCCGCATGCAGGCAGAAGAAAGACGAAAGTGTCTCCGACTTCTTCACGAGGTTCGAAGAGACTTTTGTAGATCATAGTGGTCAGGATATGAGCACAGAAGGAGGACAGAGATTATTTGTCGATAAATTTGTACACAACTTGCTACCAGAGCTCTGCAACAAATTGAAAGATTCCGAGAGTGCGTGGGCTGTCTCTACAACTGCGCAAATACTTGCAACTGCACAGTATTATGAAAATAGAGATAAAGAGGAGAAAGAGAAATCAGATAAGAAAACGAAAGATTTAAAAACTAAGGTTCTTTTGCAACAGGCGTATCCGCCTCGCACGAATCAGACTAATACACAGCAAGGGTCATATCAAAGGATAGATTATAGTTCACCGAGGCCACAATATCAGTGGAATCAGTGTGCATACTGTAAGAAAGAGGGTCACTATAAGAATGAGTGTCCAGTTTTAGCGCAAAATAACGCAGCAGCAGCTCAGAGAGGTCGTGGTGGTTTTGTGCAGAATTCTAGAGGTCGAGAACGAGGTGCTATGCCTCCACAGACGAATGATCGCCCTTCCAATCACTTTGATCAACGTAATGGACAGTCTGCCCAGCAAAATAGATCTCAACAGTATCATGTTGAAGACTATTGTGAAGTGGATGAGGGATTTCAACAAAATGGGTACTAGGACAGCCATGGACAGAGAGAGGGAGTAGTATCAGTTCCAGTGGATCAGAGTGGGCCTTATGTCGCAGTAGCAACATCAGGTGTAGTCGAACCGTTTCTGTTGGATACTGGTGCCGCAAAAAGTTCTATCATTCATGCGAAACTCCCTGGCGCACCTTTGTCCGGCTTAACAAATGTTTCCGTAGGTTTTTCAGGCGCCCCTGTTTACAACCCCATATCTGGTCCTTTGTCTATTTCTGTTGGACCGTGTCAATTGAAAGCACCCTTGATTTTGACGACGGGTTGTAATGAAAATCTGCTTGGTTTAGACTTATTAAAACGCCTATATGTGACATTGTACTGTTCTCCGGAAGGAGTACAGCTTACATTGGGCAAAAGAATCACCTCTCCGATGTACTTGTCAATGGATGCACTACCGCCAGAGCTGCGTTCACTCCCTGATACTCTTTGGGCGACTGGTCCTAATGATGTAGGCCTTTTGGAAATACCACCATATGTAGTCACTTTAAAAGCAAATGTCAAATTTCCACGAATACCTCAATATAAAATTTCTAGTGAAGGTGAACGTGCACTTTTACTGATTGTGCAAGATTTGATTAAGAAAGGTGTGGTTGAAGAAACTAGAGGAAATGTCTGTAACAGTCCTGTATTACCGATTTTGAAACGAACTTATCCTACGAAACCTCCAGTATATAGGTTTGTCATTGATCTTAGGGAGGTTAATAAGATTGTGGTCCCGCAGTTTCCTGTGGTTCCAGACATTACTGCCCTGTTAACATTGATTCCTGCTACAGCCACATGGTTTTCAGTCATCGACTTGAAGAATGCCTTTTTCAGCATTCCGATAGCCGAAGAAAGCAGAGATATTTTCGGCTTCTGTCTAGGAGGTCGAAGCTTCAGATTTAAACGCGCTCCACAAGGCTATTGTGAGAGCCCATCTATTTATAGTCAAGCGTTAAAAAGTCAGTTGGATTCCTTTGTCCTTCCTCAAGGTTCTGCACTAGTGCAGTATGTAGACGATCTTTTAGTGGCTGCCGATGACAAGGAAACTTGCAAAGCAGCTACGATTTCGTTATTGCATCATTTGTCCAATTTGAATCACAAGGTGTCACCTTCGAAAATGCAATACTGCTGCCAAGAAGTGACCTACCTAGGTCATCTCTTGTCAAAGGAGGGAAGGAAGTTGACCCCAGAGAGAATAAAAGCAATTACGCAGATGAGTGTTCCTCGCACACAGAGAGAAGTACGTGCCTTTCTAGGTATTACCTCTTACTGTAGGCAATGGATCCCAAATTTTTCTCTTTTAGCGAAACCATTGGTAGCCTTGACTGGGAAAAATGTTCCGAGTCCGGTACCGTGGTCTGATGAATGTCAAGAGAGTTTTTCTGAGTTACGAAAAGCATTATGTTCAGCTCCTGTATTGGGTACACCTGATTACAGCAAGCCATTCACGCTATACGTTCACGAGAGAGAAGGTTGCGCGTTGAGTGTTCTGACACAGAAATTTGGTGATAAACCCTTGTGCGTATTTTTCATCAACATTGGATCCGGTAGCTAGAGCGTTACCTAGTTGTTTGAGAGCTACAGCGGCAGCTGCGGCTTCCATTCGACAATCTGCTGGTTTGGTGATGAACAACATGCTGGTGGTTATGGTTCCTCATGCTGTTGATACACTCATGAATCGAACCAAGACACAACACCTTACCAGTGCGAGATTATCTGGTTACGAGCTGACATTGCTAGCGAGTCATATTCAGATCAAAAGATGTAATGTATTGAATCCAGCAACGCTGTTGCCGGCTAATCAAGAGTCGAGTGATTCCGAGCCCCATGATTGCTGTTTTAGAACCGAGGAAGAGACAAAGGACGAATTGATTTAAAAGACACCCCATTGTTAGATCCAGATGGCACGTTGTATGTGGATGGGTCATGTTTTAAATTGGAGAATGGTGATGTGACTGCTGCTTATGCGGTAACGACTTTGAGAACGATTGTAGAGACTGCAAGAGTGAGTCAGAATTCTGCCCAAGCTGCAGAATTAATAGCTCTAACAAGAGCGTGTGTTTTAGCTAAGGGAAAGAGAGTGAATGTGTTCATAGATAGTCAGTACGCATTTGGCGTGGCCCATAGTTTTGGCCGTTTGTGGAAAGAAAGAGGTTTCATTACGTCCCATGGGACTAAGATTCAACATGGTCAGCTAGTTAACGACTTGTTGGAATCTCTAACCTTGCCGACTGAAGTTGCAATTGTGAAGTGTAGTGCTCATAAAGCAATCACGGATGATGTTGGTCGTGGGAATGCTTTTGCTGATGAAATTGCTAAACAGACAGCTAAACAGACAGCTAGAGATATGATGAGTAGAATGTATGTTGCTACGTCTGCAAGATGGGTTTCTGAATCTGGAATGTGTGAAGATACAGTGGAAAGTGTGAAGGAGATTCAGAAAGAGGCAACTGAGGAGGAAAAACGTGCATGGAAAGAAAGTACGGGCAAGTTGGATTCGAGTGGGTGTTGGATTGACTTGTCGGAACAACAGCGTTGGATGTTGCCTGATGCGTATGTGCTTGCAGTGGTGACAATGGCGCATGGAGTAGCGCATATAAGTTCTAAAGGAATCTGTAAGATGTTGGCTCCAGTCTGGAAGAATGATGGGATTAGTAAATGTGCAGAGAGAGTGGTAAAAAATTGTATGGTATGCCTGATGCATAATCCTGGCAAGGGAACTCCAACTCCTGCTGGTCACTTCGCTCCACCTACTTGCCCCTTTGAAGTGATTCAGCTAGATTTCATACACATGGATCGCTGTAATAATTTAAAATACGTCCTGGTGGTAGTCTGTGCTTTTTCCAGATGGATCGAAGCATATCCACTAAAGGACAATACTGCCCTATCAACTGCCAAAATTCTTCTCAAGGAATATTTCCCTAGATATGGTATGCCACGGATTGTATGGTCAGATAACGGAAGTGAGTTTATAGGGAAAGTTATGCAGAGTGTGTGTGCCGGTTTGAACATTAAACAAAAGTTCCACAGTGCAAACCATCCCCAGTCGGCTGGTTTAGTAGAGGGCTACAATGGCACCCTCAAACTAAAATTAGCTAAAATACAGGCATCCACGGGTTTATCCTGGCCGGACGCACTACCCTTGGCTTTGTTATCCACAAGAGCAACTGTGCATTCTAGAGTAGGGCTTAGTCCATATGAGATTGTCTTTGGCCGCCCTGCAAATGTATGGGGTGTGCCAAGGCCTAAGGAGTTTTGTTCTCTAGAATATCCAATGTTAATTGATTACCTTTACGACTTGACTGCTAAATTGAGTCTAATTCACCAACAGGTTTTCGATGCATTGCCAAAACCTCCGGAGAGTCCAGGGCATCAGCTGAAACCCGGCGACCACGTAGTGGTCAGAAACTTTGCGAGGACAAAGAACCTTCAACCGAAGTTTGTTGGCCCCTTCCAGGTGCTGCTTGCGACGAGAACCGCTGTTCGTGTAGCTGGTCGCAAGCACTGGATTCATGCATCTCATGTCAAACGTGTACCTTTACCACTTCCTTACGACGACTGGGTGAAGAAGGGAATTGGTGCCTCCGAATTTGAACAAACGCCAAAGTTCATCCCTTTCAGCGATGCCGAATTGATTACCGACACTTCGAACTCTGACTCTCCTCCTGAAAAGACTCCTCTGAACTCTGAACATTTGTCCTCTGCATCAGAAAAAACTCATCTGCGAACCTGAACACTGCAACAGCTACTAGTGATACGTTATTTGCCGATCAAACAGTTCCCGCAAAGCAAAGATATAACCTACGACCTCGTAATATGGACAAATAAAGCAGGAAACTGCCTATTATGATATTTGAAATATTGAACTTTTGCCTTCAGCCAGGAAGTTTGCTATTGTTTTATTGTTTTTAAAATTGCCTTGCCGTCTGGGTAGCCGTAGGGTCGTGGCTGTGTGCCTAGTTGAATTTGCGGGGGTCTGACACAAGGTCGATCTTTCTGTTGGTTCTGGGAACTCCCAGGGCTGATAGAGGCATTTTCATCTACGTACACATCATCAGTGGTCGCGAGCGGATTGTAGAAGATGGAGCTTCCTGCGCTGCAACGAGAAAATGTGATTTATGTTCGCAGAAACAGACTTTACAGAATTCTTCATAGTAAATGTTTCCTAATGCAATGTGCTATTACATTTCTAATTGTTTTGATAACGTTGGTGGGTGGAATCGTCTTTGGTATAAATTTGATCTTTGTGCCAGTAACTACAGTACCTCCCCTTGATCCTGCTACTTCTACTGTTTCTTCTATACACTCATTTCACTCATTTCCTGAACATGAGCAAGCTCGACGCTCAGAATTCATTAATAATACTTTTGTACAGCTCTTGCACCAACACCAACTGGTAGTTAACACTACAGACTGCTGGGTGTGTGGTTTGATACCCCACACCATGGATAAAGGTATTCCCTATCTGGTTTTGCCTTTCAGCTATAATGGATCATTTCAGGCCCTTCAAACCATCTTTGCTTATGCCCTTGAAACCTATCCTCCGCGTCCACCACGTTCCACTAAATATAACTCTGCCAACAAAGCTTTAGTCCAGGGAATTATTGACATGATAAAGGACGTCAATAATACTCCATCTTACCCTAGAGACGAATTGCGAGTATATTTGAGTTGGAACTCTTCAGAGTATCGCCTTAGTTTGGGAGAAAGCAAGCGTAAAAGCTCAACTCCAATTTGGGTCGTACCTCACCGAGGTCAGGTCTGTTTGCAAGGTAATGGGAGAAAGCCGAGAGCTCAGCTAGGGAGGAGTGAGTGCGTAGAGACTTACGTGTTTCCGGCTAACTCTTACCCTGCTTTTCTTACTGCTAGGGGTACTTACTTCATCTGTCTAGACAGAGCGTATACATGGTTGCCTGCCGACTTTTCAGGTTCATGTTATATTGCTCGACTGTTGCCTCTAACATACACTGCTTCATCCGATTATCACAAGACCAGAGTAGCGAGAGGTGTCTTCAGCAAAGAAGATACCGCTGGTCAGGAAGCTGGAGACTTCTTCAAAGGTTTCCTTCCGTTCTGGGGACCTATGGCCAATAGTAGAAACATACGTCAGCTAACACGGGTAGTTGAATCTACTATCACCGAAACTGCTGGTGCCCTTAGCAATTTGACAGCTGAGCTTCAGGCGGATAGACTCATGACGTTGCAGAACCGTATGGTTCTAGACGTAATACTTGCAGACCGAGGTGGGGTATGCAGAATGATCCAATCGAGCTGCTGTGTCTTTATTCCTAATAATGCTCCAACAGTCTATGAGGCGATCTCGAAGCTACACAAGATTTCCGACTCTATACACGTAGACAAGGGAAACTGGTCCTTCATGGAGTGGTTTTGGACTCTGATATCAGCGTGGGGATGGAAGGTTCTAATGGTCATTGGTGTCATCTTAGTATTCCTATTCTCATGTTGCCTGATTATCCAGTGTGGTCCAGCTTTGTGTAGTCTTTGTGCTGCAACCTGTTTTAGAAAACCACCTGCGTTTGGAGAAAAGGCACAAGAAAGGATGATGATACAACAACATGTCACTGACCTGATGAGCATAGAACTAGATTCTGACATAGACTGAGTAATTGCCTATGTAAGGGCAAAAGGAGGTCTGAGGTTCCGAGACAATTTGGACCCGTGTTTTCAATATTGTCGGAAATACATAATATTGGTATCAGCGAATCGCAAATGATCCATTTAGCATATCCTGGTGTTTTCGCTATGCTACGAGCAAGAGTACTCCTGTTATAAACACATTTCTGATCTACCCATGGCATCCATCTTAGATCATGGCAGCCATTTTGTGTTTCTTGCCCTCACATACGCAATAACCTCTGATCATTTCATTTCAATTAAGGACACGTAGGCTTAACCGGCGATTCACCTCTCTAGTGACACGTGTACCTTAGAACAGAACACGCTGTAGCTGCATGACTCGACAAAGGCTACCTCCTCTGCCCGAGGCTAGTCCTGCTATACTGGTTCTCGTGGTCGTTGGCCTGATCATGATTAGGCGGCTGAAGCTGGTAGCCTTGCCCATTTACAACCCACAAACATCCCTTATCCTGCTTCTCTATCTTCTACACCTGGCTCTGCTCCTTTCCTTCTGGGCCTTTATTAGGGGGAGGTAACGAAATTTACGATGAGGCGGTCCGGGTCTTGAATGAAAAGTTGACATGAGATTATGATGGAAAAGTGGGAACCCCTCGTTCGTAATGTTTTGACATCAGATATTGTCAACGATTCCTGTGCAACGCCAAATATTTATTGTTTAGGACACAAAGGTTTGGGAATGTACTAACATGTAAACAATTCGCCCGAAGCCTAATTTTTAGTATATAAGGAGCAACCCACTTTGTACAAATCGAACAGGCTCCTAGATACTGCCCATGCGTAGTTTCTGTGACTTCTGTGTCCCTGCAGTAATAAACCTTTGGTCTTTGACGCCACCATCGAGAAGCCCGTGTTTCTGTTTATTTGTGCACCAAGGCAGGTGGAACTCCAGGGTCTTCGGGTGTTGTTCCCTGACACCTCTGGACGGAACCAAAAAGTCCAGAACTCCAGTTCCCGTTCCTCCCTCTCTTTTTTCTCCTGAGCCTCTTTTTCCTCAAGCTGTAAAGCCTTATCCCGAGCAGCCTTGCGCTGCTCTTTGTCCGCCAAGGCAACTTCACGTTTCATTCGCTCACGCACCGCTTTCTCCCACATTCGCACACAATCAAACATGTTCTGTCTAGACCTTCGTTGAAACAAACATTGCTCCACAAACTGTACTTTTCGCAAATCGAACGACCCATGTAGTGGCCATTGCAATTCAGGATCCGACTTTGTATACTTATGCCATAATTTGCTGTACATTATAGGGGGAAGGCCATGCTTTATATACATGTCCCTATTTGGTGTTCCTTCTGGGGGAGCCGGCTGTGCTTCCGCTAACCTAATTGTGGTACCATTTCCAAAACAGCACATCCCTCGGAGTGTGCTTAAAACAGGCATGTTCAAAAAGTACCACGAAAGCGTGACACCGTATAAAATGGCACTTACAGTACTTCACACAAATGTGCCGCTCAAAAAAAAAAAACAAAGTTAGAGAAACATCTCTACATGCCTGCCTATGTGAAGTGCACTACACATATACTTTTTCAAAGATCACAAATTCACAAATTCACAAATGTTAGCTAACTCAAATCAAAATCATAGATCATAGGTCTTCGGCAAGCGTCCAAGGACTACCTTACCGATCACAAATCATAGAACTCCAGTAAGCGTCCGCAGACTACCTTACCGATCACAAATCTTACCCAAAGGCTCAAAGGTCCAGTTTCCAACTGCCAAGGTCTTGTAATCGAATCAGCCAAACGGCACTTTATCCAGCAACACGAACAATCGAGGACTCAGTCGGAGACCGGCGCCACCTGGAAGGTCAGATCGGAAGGAAAGGAAAAAACACCGTGGGTGCCAAGACTCGGGTCACTCAGTGGCAGTGCGCGTCCATGGCGAGTATCCAGACCTTCGTCACGACCTCTCCTTCGGGCATCCGAGTCGCCGATGAGTCCCACCAGAGTCGCCAATTTGTGGTTTTGGGTTCCCAAGGCCTACATGCTCCGAAGATAACCCACTTACACCGAAAGAACTGTTGGCACGGAAACTGAAAAATGCAAAGAACAAGTTTATTAAGACCCCATGGGGTGGTGGTACATTCCTACAGCACCCTTCGGTAATGCAAGAAGTATCACACCGAACATCGGTGTGACCCCCTCTTTTATACGTTTAACAGGTAATAAAAAGAACAGGCGGTACAAAATTACAGAGTATTATGGACATATATGGTCATGTTTTGGAACACTGCCAGCTCATTGGAGGGTTTCAAACCCACTGGTCAGTTTGCGACACATTCCTAAGGGGTGACTGGTCAATGGGGACTGCGCATGTACAGGCTTGACCGTTACTAAAAATAGCCTGTTGCTGGGCAAACTCAAGTGGTCAGTGGCACGGACAACGGACTAAAGGCCATGCTGGCCACGAGGCCGCTCATGATTTAAGATGGCCGCCGTAACACGCAAAATGGCGTTTCCAAGTTTGGCCAATCTAAGAATGAAACGTGTAGCTACAGTTAAACGCTAACTCGGCCATCATCAAATTACGACACTGGGAACTTTATTGATAGCGGGCTGGTATCCGCTCTATCTCTGGAGAGAGTGCCAAGGGAGTTCCCTGAAGAAGTACTTGCTGTGGACGGGAAACCGTTAAAGTCAGGAAAGATTACTGAACAAACTGACACTCTTGTGTTGTCTGTGAACATACCGGAAGGGCTCCATAGAGAGGAACTAAAGTTGAATATCATTGAGGCACCTCAATACGAGGTTATACTGGGATTGCCCTGGTTAAGCCGCCACAATCCGACGATTGATTGGAAAACGAAGGAGGTTCGGTTTGCTTCCGAGGAGTGTAGAGAACATGTGATTGTATCAAGCGCAGAGAAGGCTGCAGTGTCTTATCTGCCGTTAGTAGTGGCCACAGCTGCAGAAAAAATGGTGGTGTTGCCCTCACAATATAGGGGGTATGAGGATGTCTTCAGTGAAAGTATGGCTGAACAACTGCCTCCTCATAGACCCTATGATCGTCGGATAGATTTGGTGGAAGGGGCAACGCTTTCTTCCTGCAGGGTGTATGCCCTGTCAGTCCCTGAAACAGTGCATTTGAGGGAATATCTTGACCATTACGTGGCCATTGGGTTCATCCGTCCCTCCAGATCCCCAGCTGCCTCCCCCTTGTTTTTTATCAAAAAGGCAAACGGGGAGTTGAGGGCGTGTGTCGACTACAGAGTGTTAAATAAAAACACAGTAAGAAATAGATACCCTTTACCCTTAAGAACAGTCTTAGTAGATCAGGTGAAGGATGCTAGAATCTACACACGACTTGATTTAAGGGGAGCCTACCACCTGGTCCGTGTTAGGGAGGGCGACGAGTGGAAGACGGCCTTTAAGACTCGTTATGGCCTGTACGAGTATACTGTCATGCCGTTTGGGCTGTGTAACGCCCCTGCAGCGTTCCAGTATTTTCTTAATGATGTCCTAAAGGAGTTTGTGGATGTGTGTGCAGTTGTCTACATAGACGACATTCTTATCTATTCCGACAACTCCAAACAGCACCATGTTCATGTCACTCAAGTATTGCAGAAGTTGGGGGACAACAGACTGTTTTGCAAGCTTTCCAAATGTGAGTTCAGTGTGCCTGAAGTAGAGTTTTTGGGGGTGGTACTGAATCATTCTGGGTTGCAGATGTCTGAACGAAAGGTGAAGGCGGTGCAAGAATGGCCTGTTCCTAAAAGCATTAAGGAAGTACAAAGCTTTTTAGGGTTCTCCAACTATTACCGTAGGTTTATAGCACAGTTCTCCCAGGTGGCAGCCCCCTTGTCCAGGTTGTTGAGAAAAGGGGTACCTTTTCAGTGGACTGAGGTTGCTGATGGAGCCTTTCAGTCCCTCAAAACTGCCTTTACATCAGCTCCCATCTTGGCACACCCTAAACCAGAATACCCTTTCATTGTCGAAGCGGATGCATCGGACGAGGGTATAGGGGCTATATTGTCTCAAAGAAATCATCTTACGGGACAATTACATCCTGTGGCCTATCTATCGAAGAAGGTTAGTCTGGCAGAGAAGAATTACACGATAGCGGAAAAAGAGCTGCTTGCGATTAAAAAGGCCTTCCAAGAATGGCGCCAACACTTGTGGTGGGCTGCTTTTCCAGTTACTGTATTCTCAGACCACCGAAACTTACAGTACATGAAAACCGCCCGCAACCTCTCTCAGAGACAAATGAGGTGGATGCTGTTTTTCTCGGAATATGACTTTATTATCACTTTCCGTCCTGGGGCTGACAATAAGAAGGCGGATACCTTATCCCGACAACAACAGGGGGAGACCTCCACAGAACTACCTAGACTTGAGGCCATTGTGGATCCAAAAAAGGTGGTGTGTGTGTTACAGGCCGACTCGTTCTTGGATCGCGTCTGTCAGGCCAAGACTCCAGGGAACTGGGTTGAGTGGGCAGCCCAGGGTAGTGGTCGCACGTTAAAGAAAGGGCTTCCTTTCCAAAACAACAAGCTGTTTCTTCCTGACGATACCATGAGAAAAACTGCTTTCGAATGGTGTCACGATTCTCAGTTGGCAGGACATCAAGGAGTGTGCAAGACTATGCAGTTAATGCAGAGATACTTTTGGTGGGACACTGTCAAGAAAGACGTGGTCACTTGGGTAAGATCGTGCAGTGAATGTGCCATGGCAAAAAATTAGACTGGAAAAAAGAAAGGATTGTTGATTTCTTTACCCACTCCCAAAAGACCCTGGCAGATTATAAGCTTGGACTTTGTTACCGGCCTACCCCGGATCAAGGGAAAACCGCTATCCTAGTGGTGATCGATTGTCTCTCCAAATTGGGCCATTTTATCCCCTGCGTAAACCTGCCCACGGCAAGTCAGACAGCGCAACTACTGTTGACCCATGTTATTAGGCTTCATGGAGTACCCGAAGTCATTGTCTCCGATAGGGGACCTCAGTTCATAGCCAGGTTTTGGAAGTTTTGGTGTCAGGCTCTGGGCATTGATCCTCTCTTTCAACCAGTTTCCATCCACAAACAGATGGACAAACGGAAAGGTTGAATCAAACCCTGAAGAAGTATCTTCGGTGTTACGACGCTGCAGAAGCTCAGGATTCGTGGGTTTCATTATTGTGGCTGGCTGAAGTAGCGTACAACAACGCTTGGCACTGTTCCTTGGGGGTGTCTCCTTTTTGTGCTACCTGGGTACGACGCTAAAATCCTTCCCATTTCCATTCCTGATGTCGTATCCAATCAGCCTACCGTATTGGGTCAGATGCGTAAGGTTCAGGCCATCCACAAGACAATCAGGACCCATTTGATAAAAGCTAAGAGGGAGTATAAGAAATACGAGGATAGACACAGGAGACAAGGGCCATCTTATGCAGTAGGGGATAAGGTATGGCTTTCAACGAAAAACATCAGATTCAAACTTCGCAGCATTTTTCACCCCAAATTCATTGGGCTATACACGGTGGTGAAACAGATCAACCCAGTATCCTACAAACTGAAACTGCCTGGTTCTCTTCGCATACATCCGGTATTTCATTGTAACCTGTTGAAGCCTGCATTTTCGGCCAGGCGTAGGGCTCCTCCCCCTGTGATGTGTGACGGAGGCTTCGAATACGTGGTGCGAAGCATCAAGGATTCAAAGTTTCGTAGGGGTGTGTTGTGGTACCTGGTGTTGTGGAAAGGGTATTCAGCTGAGGATGACTCTTGGGAACCGGTGACCAACATTCACGCTCCTGAGGCCATACGATCTTTCCATCGTAGGTTCCCCCTGCGGCCTGGTCCTAGTAGGCGCTGAGAAGGGGGACATACTGTCAGGATCTGACTAAGCGCCTGCATTAATGTGCTGTGAGGACTGTATCACGCTACTTCAGAAAATGACAAGGAAAACTACATTTCCCAGAAGCCTCGGCTGAGGCTACTTTAGTCTGCCTGACACGCTTCCTGTTGCGTGTTATTTCGGGTTCTGATTTCGAGTGAGAGAGGAGTTCGCCTCTCGCAGCTTCGTGTGTACGCCTGGGGGCCGGGTGTTTTGGACCAGCGGCTGAAGGTAGGAGCGGTTCCCCGCACCCGTGTTCACCGGCATTAAGCGGAGCGCTGTGGTATTTCCGCCACGCGTTACCGTCTTTAGCTGCGTGCAGTGAAGGAACTGCAGCGCATTATCCTTATTTGGTTGTTGGAGATGCGGAGCGTGGTGGTATTCTGCCACACGTTGCCGTGTCCTTGTGTGAAGTATCGGGTGATATTTCTTGGCTTTTGAGGAAGGATTAGAAGAGCGGAGCGGAGTGGTATAGGCACCACACGCCGCCGTGTCTTCTTGACTTTTGTGTTATTAACTCTCTACTTCCTATCTACTGTAAAGTAGGCGGTGCACGATGGTGGTCGCAGCTACGTGACACCAGAACAAGCTGCTTGTTTACACATAAGTGTGTTTATTTGATTCAAATGCAAGCGGAGCGCAGTGGCGGTCGCAGCTACGCGTTTCCGTGAGTGATACTACAAGAGGGGTTGTGTCCTAATAGTATTAGCCTAAGACAATACTATTAAACAACCTATCATTCTTTCTTTTGGACTCTTTCGTTTCTTTTCTGTGGAAATCAAACTGATTGTTTTTCTTTGAGATTCGGCAGAGCGGAATGCTGTGGTTCTTGCCTTCCACGCATTGCCGTGTTCTGCGTTTCTATCTTCTGTGCTGCCTCTCTTTGGTTCTACTCAGTCCTCCTCTTCAGTGTGATTAGTGGGAAGCTCTCCCAGGAACCCCTTATGTTAACTTGCAGTTACTTGTAGTAGGTATGAGAGACATAGCATACCAGGTTCAATTTTCACAGTTGTGTATATGATTCTTGGTCTCACTGTATTTATGTTTCATATAGGACGAGTGTACAGGCAAAGAGGGATAACAGAGATACAGTTTCAGAATTCCTGCTTTTATCCACAGGTATTCAGATTATAAAGAAACTATATGAGTGTTCATATTGCAGAAAGGAACAGTGTTCTTATCTCTGTGTATTTTGTCGTTTCAGATATTCCCTTTCCCCGCAGACCCCTCCCTTTCCTTCCCTGTTTATTATTTTGTATTTACCCCTCACCTAATGGCTCAAATCCTCTGTTGACATTTAATCAGAGGGTTTGTGACGTTTGGAGGTGGGCTGTATGATCATCATCCGGATCCTGTGGAGCGTACCTGACAACAATGTCATACATTCACCCCAGTACAGAGATCTGGGACTAATTCCATTGTTTTTTTGCACTCCACACCACCCCAGTTCAGACATGGCCATAAGCAAATCAGTCTGACCCTGTGCCTCATGGGAACAGTCCAGCCCGAACTGCCAAGCCATGCCTTCCTTGGACCGGAAACAAGCTTCTGAGGACCGGTTTCTGGCATTCCAGCCGTCTTCAGCCCGGCTTGCTTAAATCCAGTGGTGTGGAGAGCATGGGACTCACGTCTGAGCATACCCATCCCACACGGGGTGACAAATGCACAAACCACAGTTGATGGACAGATTGCAGAACTATGTCATACATTCACCCCAGTACAGAGATCTGGGACTAATTCCATTGTTTTTTTGCACTCCACACCACCTCAGTTCAGACATGGCCATATGCAAATCAGTCTGACCCTGTGCCTCATGTGAACAGTCCAGACCGAACTGCCAAGCCATGTCTTCCCTGGACCGGAAACAAGCTTCCGAGGACCGGTTTCTGGCATTCCACCCGTCTTCAGTTAAATAGAACGACAAAAACCCTGCCAGGGCCGATAAATAGGTCCCATACAGGGATCCTAACAATGGAATTGCGAGTGACTAAGAACACCTGTCTGAGCAATCAATGAATAAACTTATGATTCCAGCCACTATTGGAAAATATACAAAAGTTTTATTTACAGTACATAAAAAGAATACATTCTGCATAAATAAATGTTCAAAAAAATGTCATCAAAGAAAGAGGGTAAGCAGTTAAGTCATAATAACAGGTCCCACATACTCCCTCAATCACTCAAAAACATTCATTCTCTTTCAGCGCTTCAAGCATTCAATTCATTCATACTCCAATCTAACGTAGACACATGACATTCTATGTAAATACAGTTTTAAACTAAAGCCACAAGGTGCTGCAATGAGAATAAGGAGGCAAAAAGCAATTGATGGTTTTTATAGAGATAATACTGCATAAGTGCCATCCAGGTAGATTGCGCCAAGCCATGTCTTCCCTGGACCGGAAACAAGCTTCCGAGGACCGGTTTCTGGCATTCCACCCGTCTTCAGCCCGGCTTGCTTGAACCCAGTGGTGTGGAGAGCATGGGACTCACGTCTGAGCATACCCATCCCACTCGGGGTGACAAATGCAAAAACCACAGTTGATGGACAGAATGCAGAACAATGTCATACATTCACCCCAGTACAGAGATCTGGGCCTAAATCCATCGTTTTTTTGCACTCCACACCACCCCAGTTCAGACACGGCCATAGGGAAATCAGTCTGACCATGTGCCACATGGGAACAGTCCAGCCCGAACTGCCAGACCATGCCTTCCCTGGACCGGAAACAAGCTTCCGAGGACCGGTTTCTGACATTCCAGCTGTCTTCAGCCGGGCTTGCTCAAATCCAGTGGTGTGCAGAGCATTGGACTCACTTCTGAGCATTCCCATCCCACTCGGGGTGACAAATGTAAAAACCACAGTTAATGGACAGAATGCAGAACAATGTCATACATTCACCCCAGTACAGAGATCTGGGCCTAAATCCATAGTTTTTTTGCACTCCACACCACCCCAGTTCAGACATGGCCATATGCAAATCAGTCTGACCCCTGTGCCTCATGGGAACAGTCCAGCCCGAACTTCCAAGCCATGCCTTCCCTGGACCGGAAACAAGCTTCCGAGGACCGGTTTCTGGCATTCCAGCCGCCTTCAGCTTGGCTTGCTTGAATCCATCACCCCCCTTTTGTACCACTTTGTTCGCCATAAGTTGGCAGGGTATGCTCAGACGTGAGTCCCTTGCTCACTTTGCCACGGTATTCAAGCAAGCCGGGCTGAAGACGGCTGGAATGCCAGACCCCGGCCCTCGGAAGCTTGTTTCCGGTCCAGGGAAGACAAGGCTTGGCAGTTCGGGCTGGACTGTTCCCATGAGGCACAGGGTCTGACTGATTTGCATATAGCCATGTCTGAACTGGGGTGGCAGAGTGGGCTAAAGAACGGTGATGGATTAAACCCAGATATTTTAACTGGGTGTGAGTGTTTGATTGATTCAGATGCTCCGTCCATCACCACTCCCTTTTGTACCGCTTTTGGCCGCCATAAGTGAGGCAGGGTATGCTCAGATGTGAGTCCTTTGCTCACTTTGCCACTGGATTCAAGCAAGCCGGGCTGAAGATGGCTGAAATGCCGGAAACTGGTACTCGGAAGCTTGTTTCCGGTCCAGGGAAGACATGGCTTGGCAGTTCGGGCAGGACCGTTCCCATGAGGCACAGGGTCAGACTGATTTGCATATAGCCATGTCTGAACTGGGGTGGCAGAGTGGGCTAAAGAACGGTGATGGATTAAACCCAGATCTTTTGACTGGGTGTGAGTGTTTGATTGATTCAGATGCTCCGTCCATCACCACCCCCTTTTGTACCTACACACCCATGGACAGCAACAAGTTTGGTTGCCATGATGCTGAAGCCCAGCCGCACCTGTCTGCGGTCTCCCCTCTGGCAGTCCAGCACACGGCGTTGGAAGGCCATGTGTTATTCCTGGGGGTCTTGGGGGAGTGCCGGGGCTGTGGGTGCCTCATGCTGGTTGCTTTGGGTAGTGGGTGTGGTCTCCTTGATGTGGCTGGCCTGCCCTGATCCTGAAGGTGAGTGGCGGATGAGGTCAATGATGTCTAGGATGGTTTGGGAGTCGATGCTGATGCTGTCCTCCTCATCATCAGTATAGACTAGCCTGGGCTACTCTGCAGGATGTGTTGACGGTTCCCCTGCGATGTGAAGGGGAGATGGTGTATTACACTGTGTCCACATTTATATGGCCGCATGGTACATGTTGACAATGTGACAGCATGACAGTGTACATTGTGACAGCCTGTAGATCTGGACGAGGACCCAGAGTCATTGTGGGTGTGCACTGTGCTCTGCTTGATTGTGCATGTGTGCCATTGTGCCCATCTCCACCCACTTCCCCCCAGTACCTGTGGTCACTCACCCTGTTGCCGTTGTGTTGTGTCTTGTTGAGCAGTGTCCAATCCCCCGACTCTGGCCACAGTCGCCACACTGATGACTGTTGACACTAGCTCCTCCATGTCATCCAGCTCAAACTGTGGCGCGGGGCCCCCACCTCCAGTCTGCATTGCTGTCTTCTGGTTGGTGGAGAGTTTCTCCTTGGTTGTCCGCTTGATGTCATTCCATCGCCTCTTGACCTCGTCCATTGTCCTCTTATGCTCCCTGACGGCATTCACCTTGTCCACGATGTCCCGCCATATCCCATTTTTTATGCCCAATGACACGTTGGAGGTTACAAACAGTTGTTGATGGTGGTCCATCATCTCCGTGACTATGATCCTGTTCGCCTGTGGACTGAACTTCATCTTCCTCTTCTTCTTGTCCTTGCCCTTCGCTGTCCCCTAGCTCCTAGGCTGGTTGTCCGGGGTGCTTGTGGGGTTGCTCTCATCCTCTGCGCCTGCTCAGGTTGCCTCCATGGTGCTTGGGTGCTAATCAGTTTGTCTTTGTGTGTTTTTTCTACATTTGTGGTGTTTTTTCCTGCCTGCCAGGTGTGTGTTGCAAGAAACACCAAAGGGCCTTGACTATACTTTGTAAGGCTGAGTCAATATAGCAACAAAACAAAACAAATGCCAGTACTGAGCACTACTACTTAGATTATTTGATATCCAGACCCATGAAACTAAACAAATAGGCCCACACTATTTAAAGTGCCATTAATCATTTTATTTGGCAACAAGCTTTTTAATAGCTTATCAAAAGCACTCTGTACACGTGAAAAAAAATGTATTTACAAAAAGACAGACTTGATAACAATCCATAAATCACAGAGACACCCACAAGCACTCAATGCATACCTTCAATCATTCCTTCAAACATTCTCAACAAGCACTTGCATTCAACTCTCAAAACATCCACACGCCAAACCGGTTCGGGCCAGACCTAACTAGAACAACTTAAAGGTGGCCACATACCAGGACGGCCTACTACAACGATAGGAGTAAAAAAACAGAGAATTCAACAACACTCTCACAAAGGCGCACACCTAAATCAAGACTTCCAAAGTCTACACTGTACATCAATTATTTACAGTGCACCAGTGGACGACCTAAATACCACCTAGGTTTCTTTGACAAAACAACATCAAAGAGGTCGACACGTTTCGAACCCAACAGGTTACAGGGTTCTCATCAGGACCACAAAATTCTAAAACAAAGAAAGAAACACAAATTCTTATTCAGAAAGCATCTACATCCAATGAGTGAAAACACACCATCAACGGTGCATGCCGCCTACCTTATTCACTAGGCAGGCCCAATGTGCTAAGTCAGAAATGAAGCGACAGAGAGTGTCTGAAAAAGAAAAAATATATAACAAAAGACAGTCTTACAACAATTATTCAAAAGAACTTTTGTCCAATCTAGTCATGCTGAAAGTAGTCTTAAGTCACTGTTGGGAAACTTACCGAAAAATGTTTCATGCATGCCTTTCCACAAGTGGTTAAGCTGTTGAAGAGAGGTCCCAAATGGACCTGCCGGGCAATGACACATGTATTAATGCTTAGTAGTACTCTACTCCGAGGGGTGCAACCTAATAGACGAGCAGTCGCGGCATACCTTTTCAAGACTTGATTTCAGAGTGTGACATGCGATCTTCCATAGCAGCACCCAACTTTCACAGCGAACTACAAAGCACCATCAAAATGTTTAAATGGCTCCACTGTCTCTGCAAATCTGTTGGCGTATTGATTTTAAAACCAATTGTTACACAGTAATCTCCTTAAACACAGTGTTTGCATAAACTCCGTTCGCGTCCCTCGATTTTGGCGGCTGATGCGTTCTCGCAATGCTTTCTGCGACATGCTGGGTAGCTGGGAAATGAAGTCTTAAAGGTCCCTATCGACACTCAACTGTATTGACAACTAAAGCACCCAACATTTACTGACTTGTTTGCTATGTGTTATACTCCTAGGCGAACAATTCTCTTGCAGTATGTGCTGTTCAGGACAAATGTGAACACAAACAATATCCTTTTCCTATGCTTACAATCCATATTTTTCAGAGTGACCGCGCGCATAGCCAGGCTCTTTAAACACCCGCGGGGCGACAAGCATGGAAGTTATTCAAAGGCGACCCACATTTGCTCACAGCACAAACCGCCACACGCATATACTAAAATGACTGGTACCACCTACGGAGGCCATGTTTTAAAAATAATATGTTTCAAAACAAGCCTTAAAATTAAACTTCAAGGACAAAGAGTGTATCCACAGCCAAATACCAACCAAGAACAATTATAAATAATACTAAAGTCCAGTAGCCCGGGCCACAAAGTCGCCTCTTACAGTGTGAAATTCATACGACGACCCCCCACTTGAGCAGAGAAAAGACTTGAGGCATGACTAATTACAGTCTAAATATTTTGGAGACTTCATTAAGTCCATGGATTGCCATATTAAATGTAATAATTAATAGAGCCTCCCGTTGTGCCAACCTGCCGGGTGTCTACCTCAATTTTCGACCTGAAATGGACTGTAATATCGAAAATTGTAAATTGCTACTTGTATAGCGCAGTACTCACCCGCAAGGGTCTCAAGGCGCTTGTACAAATACCGCTGTGGAACCCATCCTGGGTTTCCCTGTGAGGCGTCCACTCCTGGGAACCCCCAAGGTGGAGGCCAGGGATCCTTAGCGTTGTGGGGGCCGTTGTGGAGATTAAGCAGAGTTGCACTCCATGATTAGAATAGGAACCGAGGTGAGAATTATCAGGTCCGTGGAATTTTGAGCCCGAGACTCGCCGAGGAATTGAACCCTGATCCGGACTAGACCTCTGCATCAGGGTTTGCCGCTCTAATCATTGAGCCACACTTCTCCAGCCGGTAGACAGCCGGATTGGGGCTAGTCAGTCGGTTGCAGCTTGGTTCCAGTGGTACAGTGAGCACGAGAGACAAGTATGGGCATAGCAGTGAAACTGCAGTGAAATCCCTACAATGCCCATTCATGTGTTCAACCTTTCCCTGCACTGCACGAACTGCCAACACAGAGGTCCACGAAGTGAAAACGTGGTAGTGTTTAGTGATAATACTTTTTTAAAGGGATCATATACCCGAGATTTTGAAGGTGCGAATGGACCAAGCAAAGACACCTGCAAGACCTTTTAACAGTGTTCCCACACTTTCTAGGCATTCCATATTATGAGTGTAAATCAATGTATTTTGAATAACCTATGTGGCTTTAGATTCGTAGAAACGTTTTTTACGAATGTAAGTTCAAATTAATCATGCAAATAGCGTTGTAAATCTGCCCCTTCGATCTCTCTGCCCAACTGTCTTAATATTACACGCAGTTCGATTACCAATGCATGAAGAACACACAGACTCCATGCTTGACTGCCTGCACTGTATCCGCACCTACTTATTAGCATTTATTATTCATTCCTCTTTTCATAAATCACAACCTGGTTCCTCTTGCTTACCAGCCCATCTTATCTACCGCCACAAGTAAGTATCCCCCTCACTGCCGTTCTCATGGCCTTCAGGTGATGCCGCAACCGTGTCGTTCTTATTTCTCGCTCGTATCTGATGTATATCAGTGAACTGGATCTGAATAAATCAATAACATTTAACTTCACCAGTTCTTTCGTTGTAAATATATTGCTTCCAAGTGCCTATATTCATGTGATTGGCGCTTCAAATTGCAGGACAGTTTATTTAAAAATCACGTTTCTTGCTAAAGGGGATCGCCAGCGTTCCTATTGGTTTACAGCTGCATGCAGTCAAATAATTGCTGAGAAACGGTTCCAGTAAACTCTGAGGTAAATTGCCAAACTAGAAAACTTCTACCTAACCAGAGTACATACAGTTCCCGGGTGTCCGTGGTATAATTCTGTAAAGCAAGAGAATGTTTTAGACATACCTGCCTCTTGCTTGTCAGTGATGTCGAAATACATCTTTTTTATTATCAATGTACAGATGAAACCTCATGCAGTATTGATGAAATCTGTAATACGAAGGCATAGCAATGATAAATAGACCCATAGAGAATGTACGGCTGGGAAAAGAGAAACGAAGAGATAGGAAAAAAAAGGACTGCAACAATTTTGTGTTCGTAGTTTGATTTCCTTTATATAACGCGCAACAAATAGGCAAAGTAAGAAAGTAAAAAAGAAAGTTAAAAGCAGACTCTCAGAACAGAGATATACACAGGACATGTCTTCAATAATTCTTGTGTAACTAATCTTTAATTTGCAAAGTTCCCTGTGGTTGACACACATCATTTTTAGGCAGTGCATTTTCAAGTGGCTCTTTTTTTCTTCAAACAGATGTCCTACCAAACTCTAGATATAGATTCCATCTGTAATTGCAAGCTATTCAAAGCTCTGCTCTGCTCCGACACTGCAAAATAACATTAACACGTGCATATTTCTTAGCAAACACCTGATGCAAATGTTACTTCTGTTTTATTTTCACCTATTTAGTTTAGATTGTAAAAAAAATATTTTTCCATGAAACAATAAATGTTGATGCAACCTTTATGACATATGGAACCCCCTGCAATACTTTATAAGGATATTGCAAGTCATCAAGGAGTTCTGTGACTATATAGAAAAAAAACTAGGCAGAAGACCGAGGTCCATCATATGTTTAAACGTTCTAATAGTTTATTCTGATTTTTTAATTTTTTTAATTTTTTTATCAAATGGTTTCATTTTGTATGGACCAAGGGCTGAATCAAATAGTACTTGCTTACTTATAATTTCATAGTTCTCCAAGGATATTTGCGCTATCCGTTTAACATACGGCAGAGGATTTGTTATTCCTTATAATACATGGTCACTCCATCCCCCTTTTCATATACCATTTAAATAGTTGGTGTCTTCCTCTTTAATGCTCAATAGCACTTTAAAAATGCATCAACCACTGTCTGACTTTCTACCAACTGATCAGACAACTCTGAGCTGCCTCCCTTGCCATTGCACATCTCCCTCGCTTTTGGCAGAGCCGTAGTGGAGGTTGTTGTTTCTCCAACCTCACCACCCAAATCCTCGAAAGACCTCCCTCTCCACCTCCAATCTCCCCCTTCATTTGATGCCTTCACAAAGAGATTCAAGACCTGGCTCTTCGACAGTCGGCTTTCTGTACCCCAGGGCCTGGATCCCCCCCAGGCTATATAAATACTGATTGATTAATTGTTGATTGACCTTGTCCCCTTCGCTACCCTCAGTGGAAGTGAGTCCGGACCCCAAGTACTGTCCCAGGTCCCAGCCTCTTGGCTGTGGTCTGACTGTACTCCTCTAACCTAAGTGACATGTTCATTTCTAATTTCTAATTTAAAATATTTCTAGAGCGCAGCGTACACCTTGCGGTTTCTTGGCGCTAGGGGGATTGGCAACTGAGGGAGAGAGACCAGAAGAAAAGATAAGAGGAGATATTAAAAGAGTTTAAGAGGGGAAGGCCTGGCTGAAGAGGAACGTTTTCAGATCTCTACGAAAGGGGAGGTACTGGGTGGCAGAGCGGAGATGGTCAGGGAGTGAGTTCCAGAAAATTGGAGCCAGGGTGGAAAAGCTGGCCCGCCCCAATTTTTGCGTGTGAAACGAGGGGTCTGAAGAAGGGACTTAGAGGAAGACCGAAGTTCTCTTGCAGGTACATACGGATTGATTAATGAAGAGATAAAAGCGGGGGCAGTGCCCTGACGGGCCTGGAAGGCCATGCAGCCGATCTTAAAAAGGGAGCGTTCTTTTACAGGGAGCCAGTGAAGCTCCCTGAGAAGGGGGGTGGAATGGTGATAACGAGGAAGGCCATACACCAGCCGGGCTGCCTGGTTCTGGATAATCTGGAGTCTACGCAAGCTGTACGCGGGGATACCATGGTAGAGAGCGTTTGCGTAGTCCAGTCGCGATATCACTAGTGCGGCCATGATGATCTTAAGTGCCTGGGGGGAAAAGAAACGGGAAACAGTGCGGATAGTGCGGAGAGTGAAGAAACAAGAGGATACCACGGAACTAATTTGTGAATGGAGAGTGAGCTGGTTGTTTATTTCGACACCGAGTGTATTGACCGTGGTGGACGGTGTAGGAGAGTAGGGTCTGCTATCCTATGGTCACCCCAAATTTTTGCTTTTTGCTTCACTGGTTTCTGACTTAATGTGGCTGTGGGCCTGCTAATCAGACCCACAGCCTGCTGTTCTCTCTCTAAATTACTGCCAATGCACTTTAGGTGCATTACGAATTGGAACTGGTTCACCTTGTGAGCCCCTGTATTAGTGCACCCTAGGTGCCCAGGGCATAGGTGTATCCAAGGCCTACCAGGGGCTGCAGCATGTATTGTGCCACCCCTGGCCTGGCCTCCATATTTGACACAACTGGCTGATCACTCAGCTGGGGTAAGTCGGTGTAACCACCTCTTACTTAGGTACAGTATGTCTGTGCCTAACCCTAAACTGGACACATATGTTCCTATCAGCCACTCCTATGGAAGGCCTCATCAATCCTGGAGGCAGAGTGCTTGGAAATATGTGAGATGGTGCTCTAGCATGAGCTGAGCCTGTCTGCAGCTGTCGGGAACAACTCCCTAAGCTGTTCCGGGATATTGCCATACCATATACTCTTAAGTGCATTATAATCCTCGCGGTTAAATGCTATCTTTGGTTTGGCTTTATCAAAACATGTCGAGTAAGGTGTCATACGAATTGGAATACTATCCCCTCGCCAATTCTGGCGACGGGGATAGCATTCCACCCTTCTAGAGGGACACGACATGTGTGTAGCCTTAACCCCGGTTAAAGTTAAACAGAGCCTCAGCATAACAAAATGGATGCTGCCACCACAGACACGAGTCTGGCCTCCTGCTGCTGACCGAAACTCGGCAGATGGTGGCCTGGACAAAGGGTTTCCTGCCTTGGGAGGTGCGAGCACCACCCCAGACAGGATTTTGTGTATTGGGTAGGACAGGGCTGAATAGAATCAGACATGCCCGGGGCACACAAGGTGTCGCCGTGCATAGGCCAGTCCAAACCGGTCCTGGGACTTTCCAGACCCAGGCCTGGCGCGGAACTGGACAAAGGAAAGGGGGTGTAACCGCCCCCCTTCCTGGTTCCTCCCAGAGGAGGGACCTAGTAGGTGATCCACCCCTCAGATTGGGAATAAGAGTGGGAGCAGTGCCATTGCACAGCAGATCATCCTGAATCAACTTTACATGAAGAAGAAGACTGGACTTCGACATTCTGCTGCACAGAAGACTGAAGAGAATCTCCCTTGTGGCCTAGGAGTGGCCACCCTGTGAACACAGGTACCAACCAGCAACTCGAAGTCTGCTTTGCCGCCGCCTCGCACCGGAGCCCGAGCCCAGAGCCCGACAAGAACCAGACTCCCAGACCTCTCAGAGCCCGATCCACAGTCCCTGCAAAGAAGGGACCCGTGGAGGCACCGAGTGACGTGGGACCGGACCTCTTGGAAGACACTCGAAAAGCTGACTGCGCAGCTTCTGAGGCATCCTCGACGTTGTGCTTTGGGGACTAAGAACCCCCACCACCGAGCAGCCCTTGCACCGAAGATCAGCCCTCCAGCATCTCCACGATCTGCGTGGGGCCCTTTTGCATTGTGCCACTCGACGCGCCATCCCGGCCACTAGCCACGTGGTCAGCGGCCATCTTGGCGATGAACCCGAAGATTTACACAGCAGGTCTGGTTGCTCCAGACCTACCCAAGCTCCTGTGAAAAGGAGCACCCGCTCTGACCTTGCTGGTCCGAGTGTTAAGCATCTTTCAACTTCTGCCTGGCTTGCCTTTGCCAAGGCCTGTTTGCTCCGATCAAGGTGCCGACACCGCCAACAGCGAGAAGCCTGCGTGGGACAGCTGGTGACCGACTCCTGGACGTCCTCGACCCCGGGTATCCACGTGGCTGCAGAAAGAAGCTACCCGACAACGCCTGTTTGCACCCGACATCGCCTGGTTCCAATCTGGTTCCACGGTAGTCACTGGCTAGTGACTTTGAACACTGTCCCCTCTGCTTTCAGGTCTTCACATCTTCAGATCCACCCTTGGATCCACCGGAACTCTTCTCATCGAGCCGCCTGCAGCATCTTCAGCTCCAAGCACCATCGACCAGCGTGACGAAACCCGACACTACTTCGACCCTGTGCACCCGCTTCCTGTGGGTGAGGTAACTCAGCTCCGCCGGTGCTCCTGCACTGGTACACATCCCAAGGGCCTGTGTTTTAAGTTTCAGCTCCGTAGGTCACTCGGAAGGTTCCTAACTTTCTAACTTTGTACTTTTTACGCACCATAGACTTTGTATTGGAAAGTGCGTGCACTTTGAACACTGCACCCGAGTCCCGTGGGCCTCTCCCGACTTAGTCACTGCTAGTCTCAAATAGCTCCAGCGATTCCCAAGGCCCTAGGTCTCTTCACTTTCCTCCTGGTATCTCTTATACCACTTTCTTAGTATATGGTTTAGGTGGCCCCTTGGGCTCATCCATATTGTGCAACTTTTGTGTATTTTAAACTGTCTTGTGATTTAACGCTTGTGCTTCTGTGCTCATAAAGAGTCCAGGGGATTTTAATAGTTAATAAATCAATATATATTTTCAATATATATCTGTGTGGTGTCCCTTTCATTTGGTATTCATGGGGGTTGTGTATGGTATAACAGCTGGCTTCACATGCCTTTCAGAGTTTAGCCTAAGACTGCTTTGTCCACGTTACCACTAGGATAACTGGTCTACAAGGTTGAATTACAACCATCATCATAAGGGTTGCTTGGCATGGTACAAAGTGATCACTAGAACTAGTGAGCATTATATACCAGGCCAACTTCTCACATTGGTGGCAGCGGTGGGATCTGAGCTTGCTGTTGTTTTACCATTACAATCTTTGAGATTATCATTTGAAAGATCATACAGGTACCTGCTAGGTACATATAAAACAAGACTAGTATACTTAAGTTCTACTGAACTTAGTTGTTGTAGAGCAAAGGGAGTAGCACACCCTAGCTACAACTACTAGATAGGTTTAGTAGGTAAACACCAGTGTAGGTAGATTGCAACACATCCACCCACACTAGAGCAATGTCTGGAGCAGAGGGGTCCAGTGGACTTACTCCTGTTGAGAGTGACCCTCCAAGGGCACCATCCAAATTTGCTATTTTTTCCTTTAAGGAATTAAGACAGCTTTGTGTCTTAAGGGGTCTGAAGACAGGGCCTTCCCCTACTACAGACCACCTAAGAGAGCTCTTAGACCAGTCTGAGACTCTAAAGCCCTCTAAGGCAGACCCCACAGGGAATGCTGAAGGAGGCCATCCTTCAGAGGATGACACTGTAGGTTCCCCTGCCCCTATCATCCTGGTAGATGAGGAAGCCTCCACCACTGGAGCTCCTCAGGTAGATGTAGAGGAAGAAGAAGAGGAGGAGGAGGTGGAAAGCAGTGAGTCAGATGATGACAGAGATAGTCAGGTGCTGGTCAGTAGACGGAACCAGGCTAACTTAAGCTTACTTGGGAATGAATCAGGTAACAACCCATTCAGACCCCCAGGTGGACTTAACCAGGGACATAGGAGGAGGAGGAATCACTCAGGTGAATCCAATACCTCCCATGTCTCTAGAGGCTCTCATGGTCACTCCAGGAAGGAGATGACTAGCCCTCAGAGAAGGGAACATGAGGCCAAGATGAGAGAGGCTGAGCTTAGGATCCAGAGGCAAGAGTTAGAGGTTGCCCTGGCCAAGGAGAAACTTGCTAGAGCAAGACAGCCTAGAGAGAGTGGGGTAATAGAACCCACTGGTGGCAGCAATATCCACAAGGATAAAGACAGGTCTTTTGATAATAGAAACCTGAGTAAGATTGTGCCCCCCTACAAAGCTGGGGATGACATCCATAAATGGATTACTGCAATGGAGAGAGCCTGCAGAGTACAGCAGATCCCTCAGGAGCAGTGGGCAGCAATCTTGTGGCTCTCCTTTGAAGGTAGAGGCCGAGACAGACTCCTCACAGTTAGTGATGGGGATTCTAGAAACTACCTGGTCCTGAAGAGTGCTCTGATTGATGGGTTAGGCTTAACCACTGAACAGTACAGGTTAATGTTCAGAGATACCCAGAAGACACAGACTCAGGACTGGTCTGAATTTGTTGAGTGTGCCACTAAGGCTCTGGAGGGATGGTTGCTGGGAAGCAAGGTTACAGACTATGAAGGATTGTATAATTTGCTGATGAGAGAACACATTTTAAATAATTGTCAGAACCAGCAGTTGCATCAACATTTGGTTGACTCAGATTTGACCTCTCCCCAAGAATTGGGAAAGAGGGCAGATAAATGGGTAAGAACCAGAGTTAAGCAAAAGAACCAGAACCAGAACCAGGGTGGTGACCAGAAGAAAACAGACCAGAAGGGTGGGGAGCAGAAAGCTAAAGACCAGAAGTCTTCAACAGGGCCCCAAACTGAGACAGAGGGTGGGTCCCAAACTTCCAAGAAGAAGAAGAAAGAAGGTCAGAAGAAACCCTGGTGTAAAACTTGTAAGAACACCTCTCACTGGACAAGTGAGTGTAAAAAGGGTGGAGCCCCCAGCACTGCAGCCCCTAAGGCACCTGCACCCACTAGTACAGTTAGCAGTGCTGGTCCTCAAGCCAAGGGATTAGTGGGTATCACTTTGGGAACTGAAGGAGATTCTGACCTAGTCAGAACCCTTACACAGGCTGTTCTGGTTTGTGAAGGGGACATAGATTTGACCCCTGACATAAGTCCCAGTAACCTGGGCAAATACAGACAGACACCTTTGATCAACAACAAAGTGGCTAAAGCTTACAGGGACACATGTGCCAGTGTCACTATGGTGACACCTAACTTTGTGGACCCTGGACAATACATGCCAGGCGATGATTACCTGGTGACCAATGCCAGCAATGTCACTACTACACATAGTGTGGCACTTGTTAACTTTTCCTGGGGAGGGGTAACTAGCCTAAAGAAAGTTGTGGTTAGTGCTGATCTCCCAGTAGAATGTTTGTTGGGCAATGACCTGGAGAACTCTCTATGGTCAGAAGTTGAGTACAGGACTCATGCAGAGATGTTAGGGATATCATCACATGTCCTTGCTGTGACCAGGTCACAGGCCAAAAAGTGCCTCTCTGAACCTCAGGTCTTGGATCCTGGAACAATGGACCAAGCCCCTTCCAAGAAGAAGAACAGGAGGGTTAAGGCTGCGCCTTCCCAACTGCCTACAAGTGAGGATCAGGCTTCACAGGAAACTGATCTTGAGACCCCTGAAGGAACTGTCTCTGAAGAACTTGAACCTGATCAGGTTGAGTTTCTGGGGACAGGGGGACCTTCTAGGGCAGACTTGGGGCAGGCTCAGTTAACCTGTCCTTCTCTTGAACCCCTCAGACAGCAGGCTGCTGCTGAGGCTGCTGGGAATGCTCAAGGTGCCCATAAAGTATATTGGGACGATGGACTCCTTTATTCAGAGGCTAGAGACCCCCATCCTGGTGCTACCAGGAGGTTGGTTATACCTCTGCAATTTAGGGGCTTCCTACTCACCTTGGCCCATGATATTCCTTTAGCAGGACACCTAGGCCAGAACAAGACCTGGGACAGGCTTGTCCCTCACTTTCACTGGCCTCACATGTCTGAAGACACCAAGGAGTTTTGTCGCTCCTGTGAAACCTGCCAAGCCAGTGGTAAAGCAGGTGGAACAACAAAGACCCCCCTGATACCACTACCTGTGGTGGGGGTTCCCTTTGAAAGAGTGGGGATTGATATTGTTGGTCCAATGGATCCCCCTACAGCATCTGGGCACAGATTCATACTGGTGGTAGTGGATCATGCCACCAGGTACCCAGAGGCAATTCCACTTAGGACCACAACAGCTCCTGTTGTGGCCAGGGCCTTACTTGGAGTTTTCTCCAGAGTGGGGTTTCCTAAGGAGGTAATATCAGATAGAGGTGCCAACTTCATGTCTGGATATTTGACAGCTATGTGGAAGGAATGTGGTGTCAACTACAAGTTCACCACTCCTTATCACCCACAATGCAATGGGCTTGTTGAGAGGTTCAACAAGACCCTAAAGGGCATGATTAAAGGATTACCTGAAAAGCTCAGGCGAAGATGGGACATCCTACTGCCCTGCCTTTTGTTCGCTTACAGAGAGGTCCCTCAAAAGGGGGTTGGCTTCAGCCCCTTTGAATTGTTGTTTGGGCACCCTGTAAGAGGACCCCTGTGTCTAGTGAAGGAAGGATGGGAGTTACCTCTCAAAAAGCCTAAGCAAGACATAGTGGACTATGTACTTGGTCTCCGCTCCAGGATGGCAGAGTACATGGAAAAGGCATCCAAAAACCTTGAGGCTAGCCAAGAATTACAGAAAGCTTGGCATGACCAAAAGGCTGTCCTTGTTGAATTTCAGCCTGGACAGAAGGTATGGGTGTTGGAGCCAGTGGCCCCAGCAGCACTCCAAGACAAGTGGTCTGGACCCCATACAATTCTGGAGAAGAAGGGAGAGGTTACCTACTTGGTGGACCTAGGAACTCCCAGGAGCCCCCACAGGGTGCTCCATGTGAACAGATTGAAGGCATATGTCAGCAGGGCAGACATGGGCGTGCTCATGGCTACAGATGAGGGACAGGAGGAAGAGAGTGACCCTCTCCCAGACCTGCTCACTCAGAACCCTGAGGATGGCTCAGTTGATGGTGTGGCCTTAGGTGGCAGCCTCACTGAACATCAGCAACATGACTGCAGACAAGTTCTACAGGCATACAGGCATATGTTCTCCTTGACACCCAGTCAGACTAACTGGTGTACCCATGTGGTGGACACTGGTGACAGTCTTCCTGTAAAGAGCAAGATTTACAGGCAACCTGACCACGTCAGGGACTGTATAAAGACTGAGGTGCAAAAGATGCTGGAATTAGGTGTCATTGAGCCTTCAGAGAGCCCCTGGGCTAGCCCAGTGGTTCTGGTCCCCAAACCTCACACCAAAGATGGCAAGAGAGAGATGAGGTTCTGTGTGGATTACAGAGGACTCAATGCTGTCACCAGGACAGATGCACACCCTATTCCAAGGGCAGATGAGCTCATTGACAAGTTGGCTTCTGCCAAATATTTGAGCACATTTGACTTGACAGCTGGCTACTGGCAAATCAGGTTAGCTGAGGAGTCTAAAGCCAAGACTGCATTTTCTACCCCTAGTGGGCATTATCAGTTTGTGGTGATGCCCTTTTGGTTTGAAAAATGCACCTGCCACCTTCCAAAGGTTGGTGAATCAAGTCCTCACTGGGTTGGATGACTTTTGTGCAGCTTATCTGGACGATATTGCTGTCTTTAGCTCCACCTGGGAGGATCACCTGGTCCACCTGAAGGAAGTGCTTGAGGCTCTGCAGAAGGCAGGCCTCACTATCAAGGCAACAAAGTGCCAGATAGGGCAGAGCAAGGTTGTATACCTGGGCCACCTTGTAGGTGGAGGCCAAGTTCAACCACTGGAGAGTAACATCCAGACCATCAAGGACTGGTCCCCTCCAACCACCCAGACTCAGGTCAGAGCTTTCTTGGGCCTGACTGGGTACTACAGGAAGTTTGTTAAGAACTATGGGTCCATTGTGACTCCTCTTAATGATCTGACATCCAAGAAGATGCCCAAAAAGGTTCAGTGGACAGAAATCTGTCAAAAGGCATTTGATGACCTGAAGAAGGCCATGTGCTCTGCACCTATCCTGAAGAGTCCTGACTACTCAAGAGAGTTCATTGTCCAAACAGATGCTTCTGAGTTGGGAGTGGGAGCAGTGCTTTCACAGCTTAATGTAGATGGCCAGGACCAGCCCATTGCTTTCATTAGCAGAAGGCTGACCCCCAGAGAGAAACGTTGGTCAGCTATAGAGAGGGAGGCCTTTGCTGTGGTGTGGGCCCTGAAGAAGTTGAGGCCATACTTGTTTGGTACTCACTTCAAGATTCAGACCGACCATAAGCCCCTCTTATGGCTTAATCAGATGAAGGGTGAAAACCCCAAACTACTCAGGTGGTCCATTTCCCTACAGGGGATGGACTTTACAGTGGAGCACCACCCAGGGACTGACCATGGCAACGCAGATGGTCTCTCCAGGTACGTCCACTTAGAACATGAAGACACAACTGGTCAAGGTTAGTCTAATGTCCCTGCGTTTGGGGGGGGTTATGTAGGAGAGTAGGGTCTGCTATCCTATGGTCCCCCCAAATTTTTGCTTTTTGCTTCACTGGTTTCTGACTTAATGTGGCTGTGGGCCTGCTAATCAGACCCACAGCCTGCTGTTCTCTCTCTAAATTACTGCCAATGCACTTTAGGTGCATTACGAATTGGAACTGGTTCACCTTGTGAGCCCCTGTATTAGTGCACCCTAGGTGCCCAGGGCATAGGTGTATCCAAGGCCTACCAGGGGCTGCAGCATGTATTGTGCCACCCCTGGCCTGGCCTCCATATTTGACACAACTGGCTGATCACTCAGCTGGGGTAAGTCGGTGTAACCACCTCTTACTTAGGTACAGTATGTCTGTGCCTAACCCTAAACTGGACACATATGTTCCTATCAGCCACTCCTATGGAAGGCCTCATCAATCCTGGAGGCAGAGTGCTTGGAAATATGTGAGATGGTGCTCTAGCATGAGCTGAGCCTGTCTGCAGCTGTCGGGAACAACTCCCTAAGCTGTTCCGGGATATTGCCATACCATATACTCTTAAGTGCATTATAATCCTCGCGGTTAAATGCTATCTTTGGTTTGGCTTTATCAAAACATGTCGAGTAAGGTGTCATACGAATTGGAATACTATCCCCTCGCCAATTCTGGCGACGGGGATAGCATTCCACCCTTCTAGAGGGACACGACATGTGTGTAGCCTTAACCCCAGTTAAAGTTAAACAGAGCCTCAGCATCACAAAATGGATGCTGCCACCACAGACACGAGTCTGGCCTCCTGCTGCTGACCGAAACTCGGCAGATGGTGGCCTGGACAAAGGGTTTCCTGCCTTGGGAGGTGCAAGCACCACCCCAGACAGGATTTTGTGTATTGGGTAGGACAGGGCTGAATAGAATCAGACATGCCCGGGGCACACAAGGTGTCCCCGTGCATAGGCCAGTCCAAACCGGTCCTGGGACTTTCCAGACCCAGGCCTGGCGCGGAACTGGACAAAGGAAAGGGGGTGTAACCGCCCCCCTTCCTGGTTCCTCCCAGAGGAGGGACCTAGTAGGTGATCCACCCCTCAGATTGGGAATAAGAGTGGGAGCAGTGCCATTGCACAGCAGATCATCCTGAATCAACTTTACACGAAGAAGAAGGCTGGACTTCGACATTCTGCTGCACAGAAGACTGAAGAGAATCTCCCTTGTGGCCTAGGAGTGGCCACCCTGTGAACACAGGTACCAACCAGCAACTCGACGTCTGCTTTGCCGCCGCCTCCCGCCGGAGCCCGAGCCCAGAGCCCGACAAGAACCAGACTCCCAGACCTCTCAGAGCCCGATCCACAGTCCCTGCAAAGAAGGGACCCGTGGAGGCACCGAGTGACGTGGGACCAGACCTCTTGGAAGACACTCGAAAAGCTGACTGCGCAGCTTCTGAGGCATCCTCGACGTTGTGCTTTGGGGACTGAGAACCCCCACCACCGAGCAGCCCTTGCACCGAAGATCAGCCCTCCAGCATCTCCACGATCTGCGTGGGGCCCTTTTGCATTGTGCCACTCGACGCGCCATCCCGGCCACTAGCCACGTGGTCAGCGGCCATCTTGGCGACGAACCCGAAGATTTACACAGCAGGTCTGGTTGCTCCAGACCTACCCAAGCTCCTGTGAAAAGGAGCACCCGCTCTGACCTTGCTGGTCCGAGTGTTAAGCATCTTTCAACTTCTGCCTGGCTTGCCTTTGCCAAGGCCTGTTTGCTCCGATCAAGGTGCCGACACCGCCAACAGCGAGAAGCCTGCGTGGGACAGCTCGTGACCTACTCCTGGACGTCCTCGACCCCGGGTATCCACGTGGCTGCAGAAAGAAGCTACCCGACAACGCCTGTTTGCACCCGACATCGCCTGGTTCCAATCTGGTTCCACGGTAGTCACTGGCTAGTGACTTTGAACACTGTCCCCTCTGCTTTCAGGTCTTCACATCTTCAGATCCACCCTTGGATCCACCGGAACTCTTCTCATCGAGCCGCCTGCAGCATCTTCAGCTCCAAGCACCATCGACCAGCGTGACGAAACCCGACACTACTTCGACCCTGTGCACCCGCTTCCTGTGGGTGAGGTAACTCAGCTCCGCCGGTGCTCCTGCACTGGTACACATCCCAAGGGCCTGTGTTTTAAGTTTCAGCTCCGTAGGTCACTCGGAAGGTTCCTAAATTTCTAACTTTGTACTTTTTACGCACCATAGACTTTGTATTGGAAAGTGCGTGCACTTTGAACACTGCACCCGAGTCCCGTGGGCCTCTCCCGACTTAGTCACTGCTAGTCTCTAATAGCTCCAGCGATTCCCAAGGCCCTAGGCCTCTTCACTTTCCTCCTGGTATCTCTTATACCACTTTCTTAGTATATGGTTTAGGTGGCCCCTAGGGCTCATCCATATTGTGCAACTTTTGTGTATTTTAAACTGTCTTGTGATTTAACGCTTGTGCTTCTGTGCTCATAAAGAGTCCAGGGGATTTTAATAGTTAATAAATCAATATATATTTTCAATATATATCTGTGTGGTGTCCCTTTCATTTGGTATTCAAGGGGGTTGTGTATGGTATAACAGCTGGCTTCACATGCCTTTCAGAGTTTAGCCTAAGACTGCTTTGTCCACGTTACCACTAGGATAACTGGTCTACAAGGTTGAATTACAACCAACATCATAAGGGTTGCTTGGCATGGTACAAAGTGATCACTAGAACTAGTGAGCATTATATACCAGGCCAACTTCTCACAGACGGGGTAGGTGCGGGGCCGAGAGAGGGGGGCCAAAAGAGAGAGTTCCAGGGGCTGGATGAACCACCAGTGAGAACCAGCTCGGTTTTATCCGGGTTCAGCTTAAGGTGGTTGTGGTTCATCCAGTCCCTGATGAATGTCATAGTTGACTGGAAGTTAGAGACAGAGAGAGGAGAGGGGGATAGATCAAAGATGAGCTGGAGGTCATCTGCGTAATTATTAACGGTGACCTCCAGCTGCTGGAGTGCGAAAATGAGAGGAAAGATATAGAGATTGAAAAGCAAAGGGGAGAGAGAGGAACCCTGGGGAACACCGCAAGTGACAGGGAGGGGGGTGGCCGTGAAGTCGCCTAGCCGAACCGCCTGAGTGCGGTCCCTCAGAAAGGAGGAGAGCCAGACCAGAGCTGATCCCCCGATACCGGCCGCCTTGACACATTGGCCTTGTCACTGAGCATCAACACTGACAACCTTCATCATCAGCTTCCCCAGGCTTAATGCTAAGCATTACGTAATCTATTACTTCACCAAACCCAACACCAAGCAACACCCGTGCAATACAACAACCTTCATTTATGACATTACCGGGCTCAGCCTCAAAATGACTCTGAGACCTGGTGCAGCGGTTCCCTGACATTTTTTAGCTCCTCCTTGGATCCAGTTGGCTGCGTGACCCCATTGAATACTATCTACCTAAACAAACATTTCTAAGCGAGACAGTACCTTTTTAGCAGAGCACACCTGATTCTTGACCTGTCTCATGCTCCATGGTGGTTGGTTACCCACGCTTACTGAGTTTTGCTGTTATTTTTATATGCAAACTTTTAAAAATCCATACCCTGGTTTTACTGTTTGGAGATTTGTCATTTTTAGGTCATTTTAATTTTTTTAAATGTTCTCAATTCTTTTAAATTAGCTTGATATTCTTCTATTAATGTGTTTTCACTTTATTGTAGTTTGAGTACTGCATGGATAATACAGATGCTAATGTAAGCTTTGTAATTCACACTGACAAGGATCTTGATGTAATATTGTGCTATGCTGACTTGATATAACAATTCTACATGTATTCATTTTAATAGTGTAGTATGGTACCATGAAGATAGGTACTGCAAGACAGACATTGAGATATTTGTCTTCGAAAAATGCAAATCAAGTTATAGCTATATACTGATACAAGGATATGGCTATATACTGTTTTGCTTTATTGAAAGGATGAAGGTTTTAAGGTGTAAAGAAGCTTAAAGTTTTGCCTTCTGATAGTGCCATGAGGACTGTAGTTAGTTGTAAAATAGACCAAAACTCAAACAGAAGTAATTCATCATTGATGTCTTATACAATGATTTGAAAACTCACTGTTAAAGGTGCCCATCAGGATTCATGTTAAGGTGGGAAAGCTTTGGCATTGTTTGTAAGATATGTGGAAGATATTTGGAAGATGAAAAGAAAAGACTATACAGCTTATAAATTTGTCAATTCCTTCTCATATCTCATTAATAAAAACTTGAATAGGTTAAAAGTCCTTATTTCAAACACAAAATGTGATTAAATTAGAAGGCTCTCAATATTTGTTAGGTGTCAATAGTGTTTCTTGCTACTAACCACCTCCTTCAGGACAGTTCCACATATAAATCCACATTGGAATGTACACACATAAATACATGAATGATATTTATATTATTATTATTTTGCGATTTGTAAAGCGCCTGGTGACCCATAGGCATCCCCGCGCTATAAATCTGTGGAGACCAAGAGAGGGGGGAGAGGGGAAAAACTATTTGCATAGGAACAAACATAGAAAGAGAATAAAGGCATGAAACAATATTTGCACAGATAAATTCCACTTATAAATTCGTATTGGAATGTTTACATGTAAACATATTGATAACATGCCTAGAAAGAAACATAAAAAACCCATGTTACATTATTTACATGGATAGCACTGTCACTGACCATTCATATAGGTTATCTACAACTCTTAAATGAAAGGGAAATAAATAACACCCAGGACAACAATTTCTTTAATTTACTTAAGTCATCACCACTGAAAAGTCTTAAAACACATGGATATGAAATGAATAAACGTTAATTTCTTATAAAAGGCATCTGTAAATCTAAAATGACAAAGCTAACTATGCTCAATTAAACACTTGAATAAAATCTCAAAATCCCCTTATAATGTGTCCTAAGATACCCAAAGTTTTTATCCCTTGCTCACCTCACAGCTTCCAAGAAATCACAGCGTACTTGATCGGTCATGGAGTACAGGTGAAAAGAAACCACAACTTTTCAGAACAGGATTTAAAGAAGGTTTTTATAAGATGTAACCTCTTATTCATGAAGGCACTGAACAAAGACAGGATATCTCTCTGAGGCATAAAGTAGTCATCTACTTCTGTAGAGTAGGGAGACCCTATTTGTTTTAGATGGAGATACATGATTATAATTTGTCCTCATGCTCATTTTCTTTTAAGGCAAGACAGCATTTTTTAAACAGGAGTAGTCACAATGAAGGGTCAGTCCATACAAAAAATGTTTGTTATCACAACCCTAGATTGACTCTTTTTTTTAAAGAGAAAAGGGTCTGGTGATTGGGGCCCGAGGCCAGTTATGACTTACAGAGGGGGGGGGGGGGGGGGGGGGGGGGCTCGTGCACACCCTCCCAATTATTAATAAAGAAAGCCTCATGGGATGGGCTTTCCAGGGCTGCTGTCTGTCCTATTCCCCTAACATTAAGAAATTGAGCACACAGATTATGGGGTATCCAGGTTCCGTAGAGGCTTATGGAGGAGGGGCTGCATGCCCCTACCCTTAATTAAATACAATTGTCACAGGGATGGGGTTCACAGAACCCTGGTTCACTGAAAAAATATTGAAACCACAAATATTGTGGGCCGAAAATATTGTGTGAGAATTAGCAAACTCTTCACAATAGGGAGCTATAGAGGGGATACACCAGGCCGCCCTCCTCTCACAAATCATCAAAACAAATACAGACCTGGGTAGTATAGAACCAATATGATTTCTTTTGAGACCTGCTTCTCACATGGGGATACCTATCTCCACTCGTTATCTGGCATTCTATCACAGTTTACTGCAGTCCCAGAGCTCTCAAATCAAAACTTTAAAAAAAGGACAAGAACTGCTATCAGACCGACCACAACAACGTGTATCCTCCCCCACAGTATGTGAGTGAAAGGAACTTAGAAAATATGCGAAAGAGTGAGAGGGGACCTCACGTATGCAACACCAGGGAGGCTACCAGCAGGTTCTCGCCTGTATGCCCACACATATCATCATCGGTTGCCCACTCACAGAAACAAAAGAATATATAGTGTGTGTCCAGTAGAGAAAGAATAAAGTGCAGAGAGAAAGAATTAACTGTCCCAAAACAAAACAAATACCCCGTGTTTTGCAAAGAACGGTGTGTTCCAAGCAAATTTAAAATTTGAGTTAAGACTCACTGTTCAGTTGCCCTCTTTATTCACAGTTGTGAGCTTACTCCAATTAAAAGCACTGCATGTTGCTAACCTTTTCCAGGAAGGCCAACATGTTTCTTTGCCATTCACTTATGTTCTGGCAAATTCATCAGGTCGTGGGGTTCAATCTTTCGCCTCACTGGACAATAACTTTTATGCTGCGGATCGGCTGATAGGACAAAACACAATAGCAATTCTGTTTTAATAAAAACTGGCCACCCGAGATAGTGATAGTCACATGTATTGTACATCAATCCCTCCTACGTATGGAGTACATTTACCAGGTACAGGCTGAGGGCACTCATACCAGCCTCCACCAAACCAACAGGGGTTGTATTCAACACTCTTTACCCTGATTAAAATCACATTACTGTTGCCTAGTCGTTCCACCTGAGGAAGTAATGTTCCAGCATTAAGGGCCTCATTAGGATCGTGGACGGACTTGCGTCCGTCCGCGACCCCAGAGGATGAGGGAACGTCCGCATGGGCTACGGCGTTCCCTCAGGTGCGATTAGGATGTGACCGCCACCCTGGCGGTCACATCCTGGATATTTAACATTGCGGCGGGTGCTGCTTCAAGCAGCACCCGCCGCAATGTTAAAAGTGCATGTTTAACATTTACATGCACAAAGCGGCAGGCACCACGCGGTGCCTGCCGCTTTGTGCAAGTAAATGCTGGGGGGTACCATACGTACCCCCATGTGCGCACCCCACCCGCCAACACCCTGGGGGCCCGCAACGGGCCCCCAAAATCAAAAGTACACATGCTTTTCCACGGCGGAAAAACCGCTGCGGAAAAGCATGTTTACAAATGCTTCCTAATTTGGCTGGCAGTGTCTGATAGACACTGCCAGCCAAATGAGAGCATTTCCGCCGCGGTTGTAATCTGACCGCGGCGGAAAAGCAGCGGACAGTAACCAAGACCCACCAGCCATCGTAATGCGGCGGTGGGTCTTTGGTGAGTCCGCAGAGGATTTTCCGCCTCCTCCGGGCCGGAGGTGGCTTCCCCCGGCCCGGAGGAGGCGGAAAATCCTCCATCATAATGAGGCACTAAGTCAGGATCATTCATCAAATATGGGCCATTCTTCAACTTGAAGTATCATATCTTTATTTCAAAGGCATTGTATTTCTACTATCCATTCACTCAAGCTAATTACTAACCCACATCGGGCCACCCTGTTTCACTCAGTGACCATCTGTGTATCCCTGGTTCACTGCAAATACATTGGTAAATCTATATAATCACCTGCATGTCGCTATTATTTCAAACTGGCAACCAGTCACATAATTTCTAAGTACTCGTCCTCTTACAGTGTAACATCATGTATCATACACGTTCTTCTCGTCACCGCTCAAGGTTTATCCTGCGCATGAAAATAGCTCACAACTGACCTTATCTTGCCGGTAACTTGGTCCCTGTAGCCACTCACACACTCTCCTACCGTAACCGTTTCAGAAGTGAGCTGCGTCTCATCCCTGCTGCACCCCTCACCGGTATCGGCCCCGTCTATTTACTCATAATGCTTCAACGCGCTTGTTGCTTCAGTACCACGTGGTCCACCGGTGCCATGCCGATCGCGTGGTTCTTCCTCACAAACACGGAGGCCATTTTAAAATACTGTGTAAATGCACTCATTTAGGGTGATATACACTGTTAATGCATTGATTGTGTTGCTGGACTCAGACATTCGGCCAAACCTCTTGTATTTCTTCTTATCATCATACACCCCTTTCAATGCCAGATTCGATGTGATGATTATTAATCGCCCACTCCCCATGTGTACACTCTCATCTAAGTGTTGCTCATGAAGTATTGGACCCAGGTTACAATTATTACCCATTAATTCTTTTAAAGTCTGATTCACTCAACATTATTACATGTTTTATCAAAGGTGCTACTACGTCACGAAGATGATCTATGTGTCCAGAGTCACGGGGGTAGTCTATCTGAATTTTAAACATCATGTTTGGCATCCTAATTCATAAACCTGACATTCATTGTTACTTAATGAACTCATTCTCTCAATATTCTGGCATTTTTCACAAGGGTGCTAATGCTTCACTGGGACAATCTATGTGTATTTCAAAAAGTCATATAATATGTCCTCAGTCCTCACACTTAGGCACATTGCTCTAAACTTAATCAACCACATTTTTCACCCGCGATTATATGTTCTACTCATTAGTGAAATTCTTCACCCATACATTTAGTAATGAGATTATCCCTTCCATTTCACATTGCTTCCATAGTTTAGTACTACAATGATCTACAGAGGTCAGTTGTCAAAACCCTACTGTCTACGGACCTTGTTCCATTCAATGTGGTCATTTAATCTTATTTATATATATATCCACCTTTTCAGAAAAAATCCAACTGGCTTCCTTTGTTGCCCATACTCTCTCTAAATTGTCACTGCCGGTTATTACCTTCTCCAACACGACCCATTTAGAGTCACAGAAATGTTGCACCAGGCATGTAGTGAGCTTGCCTGTTTTGATGGTACTCAGCTGATCCAGGACCAGTAACTTCACTTTTCTGGTTGTTAGACCAATATACTGTAACCCACACTGGCAAGTAAGTCTGTATATTACTTTCACTGTGTTACAGTTAGAGAATTTATTTAGATACCATATTTTGACACTCTTTAAAAGCTCACTGTTGGTTTTCTTTGTCAATTCACACACAGAACAACTACCACAAGGGTAGCGCCCCACTGGCATCGTTGTTATCTTTGGTGGTCGTGTATGTACAAATTTGTCTTTCAAATTAATCGCACGTCTAAATGCGAATCTAGGTTGACGCACTTTAAACTCTGCGGTGGACTGCAACGACCAATGTTTCCTCATAACTTGTCTTATTTTTTAGGCTAAAGGGTCAAATGTCATAACAACGGGTAAACAATCATCCGCTTTTCTTGTATTACTTTCCAATAACGTCTCCCGAGGTGTATTACGGGCTCTTTTGTGTGCTTTATTGACTATCTTCTTGGGATAGGCTCTTTGTGTCAATGTATATGCTAACTCTTCAGCTTGTTGCCAAAACGTCTCTACAGTAGAGCAATTACGTCGATATCTCAAAAACTGGCCTACCGGTAAGTTATCCCTTAGGTCGCTGGGATGATAAGACTGATAGTGTAATAATGAGTCCCTATCCATCCCTTTTTGGACCAAGGTACTCAATTTATTCTCCTGCACATTGATGTCAAGATCTAGGTAAACCGCATGTTCATTACTTATCGTCCAAGGGATCAAGATTGTTCAACCGGTTCAAGAATTCGAGGAGGACGCTTGCCTCTCCAGTCCGAACACACAACATGTCGCCAAAATACCTCTTTCAGAGACCAATATGTGTCTGGAAGGGGTTTGACAAGTGGTACAGGAAGTGTTCCTCAAACTGGCTCACATAAATGCAGCCTAGATTGGGCGCAAAAGTTGCGCCCATTGAGGTACCGGACACTTGCAAGTACAGATCTTTTTTTGTAGCAGAAGTAATTACGTGTCAGAGCAAGCTCAATACATTGGAGCACGAACGATTTTGGAGTGTCATAAAACCAGTCTTGCTCTCCCAGGGCTCTAGCTGCTGCCACCAGCGTAGCTTCCTGGGGGATACTGGTATACAATGATTTAATGTCAATTGTGAGTAGAAATTGTTGTGTGGATCCAATTCAAAATCATTCAGAATATTCAGGATATCCGTTGTATCCTGTATAAACGATGGTTGCCTGAGGACTGACTCCCTTAAGAAGAAGTCCACAAATTGCGACAGCGGCTCAAGGACAGATGCAGTTCCCGACACTATCGGGCGTCCTGGAGGGGGCCGCTGTGCTTTATGCACCTTTGGTAATATATAAAAAGCTGGTGTTCTGGGCTTGCTGTTAACCAGAAACTCGGCCTCCTTACTCATGATCCACTTCTTACTCTTGGCCTCCCCCACCATCTTGGTGATCAGATCTTGAAGTTCACCCAGGAGGTCCCTAGGGAGGGGGTGATAGTTTTTCCGTTTACCCAACAGACTCAGAACTTCTATGTCATAGCCAATTGTATTCATAACTACAACTGCCCTGCCTTTATCGGCGGACTTTATAGTTATATCATCATTATTCTGTAATGTCTTCACTGCCTCCCAATCGTAGTGACTCATGTTGTTAAAACAGCCACATTGGTCAAGTTGTTCCAATTTTGAGATTTCATCCAGAGCCTTCTGTTTAAATACCAGAACCTCTGGTCCCACCGAGGAACTGGGTGGGCAGACCTGGTATGGACACCACAAATTGGTTGAAAATAGTGTTGTGGATCTGTATCTTTATTAAAAATAATAAGTTTGATATTTCTCATGGTTCCATAAAATGCTGTCCTGCATTTGAAGGCATCATGTCCTGGGGTGGGGACATACCCCAATCCTTTATGGAGAACCCTTGTCTCACTCAATGTTAATTCATAGTTTGACAGATTCATAACTATATTGTTTACAGCTGGGTCCTGCCCAGACTGCGGTTTATCAGTGGGGTGAACATTGGCCATTGCTGTTCCTGTTTCTGATTCTGTCGGGCCCTGCCTCTGCCACTCTGTCCTCCCCCTCTGTTGCCCCTGTTGGTATGTCCTAATAAAGAATGCAACAAAGCCCCTAGATCTTCGTTGGACTTGGAGTGATGCTCAAACCTTACCCTCCCAGGGTTGGCCAACTGTGCCCCTTCTTCCTCCTCACTCGAGGTGTTATCAAAAGTCCAATTCTGGGGTTTTCTTCTCTGCTGTTGTGTAACCCCCCTCTGATAGTTAAATTGCGGCACCTGCTCACTTTCCCATTGATAATGTTTATCATCCACATAGGGAAATGCCCATTTGTGAGTGTACCTCTCAAGATTCCTTTTTAGGCCCTTTATTTTCTGGTTCACCATGTAGTTTTTCTAATCTGTCAGATTCTCTTGGATCCGAAGCAGTTGTTATTTTGTGTCAGTGATGGTAGTGTCTTTCTTCAGGGTTTCCTCTATTTCTAAAATCTCCACCAGTAGTTCATTACCCAACCTCGTAGCCATATTTATAATTAATATTAGCCAATCTCTTGTACATTTATTGGAAATATAACTCCAATCTAATCTAAATTTCTTGTCTTCTAAGAAAATGCGTGGCTTAATTCTTACTAACAAACTTGCTGGTGCGGCTCCAGCACGGAGATACTCTGTCATCAGAGCCGCATGCAATGCCACCCTGACCTGACGTTTCTTAGTATTACTTAATCTCTCCCATTCTTCCCTTACCGAACTTGTATTGGTCAGAGAGGAATCTGGGAACAATGATGGACCTGTCAAAATAGAGGCGATCTGATCATCGAGAACGCCAAGCAATTCCTATCCATCCCTTCACCACACAGTTTTTATAGGAAAATTCGACAGGCAAACCCCCAGTTCAACACTACGTGCTGCTGACTATGTAAAACACTCTTCTGCTTGGTCCAGTTTATTTATAAAATCCTTTAACAATTCTTTTAATGCGCTATCATTGTAGTACTAAACTATGGAGGCACTATGAAATGGAAGGGATAAGCTCACTACTAAATCTATGGGTGAAGAATTTCACTAATGAGTAGAACATATAATTGTGGGTGAAAAATGTGGTTGATTAAGTTTAGAGCAGTGTGCATAGGTGTGAGGAATGAGGACATCAAATCTTACTTTTTAAAAAACACAAAGACCGTCCCTGTGAAGCATTAGCTCCCTTGAGAAAAATGCCACAATATTGATAGAATGAGATCATTAAGAAACAATGAATGACAGGTTTATGAATTAGGATGCCAAACGTGATGTTTAAAATTCATATAGCAAACAGGGGATTTACCTGCTCACACCCTCCTAAGTACTAAGTACACAGCGTATACAACTGCTTAAATTAGCATGCATGCTGTTTGGTGGAAAGGCAGCCAGCCTAATTGAAAGAACAACATCTAGTGGGGAAACCACTAGTATACCAAACGCACAGCTGGATGTAGAGTATAAAAGGGGGTGGTGATGGACGGAGCATCTGAATCAATCAAACACTCACACCCAGTCAAAAGATCTGGGTTTAATCCATCACCGTTCTTTAGCCCACTCTGCCACCCCAGTTCAGACATGGCTATATGCAAATCAGTCTGACCCTGTGCCTCATGGGAACAGTCCAGCCCGAACTGCCAAGCCATGTCTTCCCTGGACCAGAAACAAGCTTCCGAGGACCGGTTTCTGGCATTCCAGCCGTCTTCAGCCCGGCTTGCTTGAATCCAGTGGCAAAATGAGCAAGGGGCGCACGTCTGAGCATGCCCTGCCACACTAATGGCAGCCAAAAGCGGTACAAAAGTGGGTGGTGATGGATGGAGCATCTAAATCAATCAAACACTCACACCCAGTCAAAAGATCTGGGTTTAATCCATCACCGTTCTTTAGCCCACTCTGCCACCCCAGTTCAGACATGGCTATATGCAAATCAGTCTGACCCTGTGCCTCATGGGAACAGTCCAGCCTGAACTGCCAAGCCATGTCTTCCCTGGACCGGAAACAAGCTTCTGAGGACCGGTTTCTGGCATTCCAGCCGTCGTCAGGGTATGCTCAGACTTGAGTCCCTTGCTCACTTGGCCACTGGATTCAAGATAGCCTGGCTGATGAGGATTATGAATCTGAAACCGGTCCCAGGATGCTTGTTTCCGGTCCAGGGAAGACATGGCTTGGCAGTTCGGGCTGGACTGTTCCTATGAGGCACAGGGTCGGATTGATTTGCATATAGCCATGTCTGAACTGGGGTGGCAGAGTGGGCTAAAGAACGGTGATGGATTAAACCCAGATCTTTTGACTGGGTGTGAGTGTTTGATTGGGTCAGATGCTCCGTCCATTACCACCCCCTTTTGTACCGGATGTAGAGTATAACAATATAAACACAAGCAACTGTTGCTTGTTTAAATCACTATTAAACAATAAAGAATGCACTTTTAAAGTCTGTGTTGATTCAATTTATGTATTCATTTTCATTTTCAGCAAATACATAAAACAATTAATAAGCTACAAGACTTTTTCTTGTACTATAGAGAAATCATCATGGTGCTGTTGTTGCGAAAAAAACTAAATAAACATAGATGTCAGTCCATCATAGATGCATTATGTTAATTACACAACCGAAAAATGAATAAGATGAAAAAGCCCAATGCATTTCGGGTAGATCACTTCTTCAGGGGCGCTGTAGGAAAGAATGGAAATGAAACAAAAAATCAACACTAAACCATGTAGCCAGAATTCTTATATACATACTCTTACTACAAGCATGATATTAACTAGGTGCATGCTCTTTCAACGTCCAGAGAACATGATGCAGTGTGAAGAATAAATGCCTTATGTGTTTATCTCTAGGTCAACCAGAAAAGTAGAAGAGAAAAGAGAGAAAAAGGGTGCTTCCAGAAAAAAACACCACCAAGTATGTCCAAGTGAAAAGGTGAGAAGTACTCATAACCGGTGCTTGTATATTTCATGCAAGTGCCTTGACCGTGGATCTCAAGTCACTAGACTGCCTACACCAACTTCCTTGTACAGCTAGACTGACTGCGAAATTCAGTTGTGTAGAGGCTAATGTCCGTAAAAAGCCTCGGAGAAAATCTGTACCACTTCCCTCTATATATACAAAAGATGAAGATAATCACTTGTAAAAGCCACTAAACTCACAAGACTATATTTTTATTTATTTATTTATGAAAGTTGTTAAGTGCAACAATTACCCTAAGGTGTCTCGGCGCTGTTCAGATCAGGTGCGTAGGCACTGGACTACTGGTTAAAGAGCCAAGTCTTTAATTACCTCCGGAAGACCATCAGGGAAGGACATGATTTTATGTGTAGGGGGAGAGTGTTCCACAGCCTGGATGCAGGGACCGTGAATCGCCTGTCCCCCCAATTCACTTTTTTGGTGCGGGGAATTGGTAGCAATTTAGCAAAGGAGGAGCGCAACGCTCTTTTGGGCGTATCGGCAGAGAAGGCTTGCCTTAAGAACTCTGGGCCTGTGCTGTTCCTGGCCTTGTAGGTGATACATAAGGCCTTAAATTTGATACGGCTCCTAATCGGAAGCCAGTGCAGGTGCCGAATGATTGGAGAGATGGATGAAAATTTTGAGGTGTGAGTTAAGATTCTAGCAGCAGAATTCTGGACGAGTTGTAGCTTATTCAGAACTTGTGCTTGAGCGTTTAATAGTAAACCATTACAGTAGTCAACCAAGGTTGACATAAAGGTTTTACCTGCATTGGCTGGGAGAAACGGCAATAGTTTCTTAATCATCCTCAGGGTGAAAAAGGATGCCGAGACAACCGCGTTAGCGTGGCTTACAAATGAAAGTTTATTATCAAAAAGGACACCTAGGTTCCTAACTTTGTTCACCGGTGTGGGGGGAAGGCCTAAGTCAGAAGGCCACCATGATGGAGACCTAGACGGGGTCAGATTACCGAAGATCATGACCTCCGTCTTGTCTGAGTTTAACTTTAAACAGTTATGGTCCATCCAGGAGCTGATGGCCACCATACCGTCTTGGAAGTTAGCTGCAACCGCTCTTCCGTTGTTATGAACGGCCCGTACTAACTGGGTGTCATCAGTATAGGATGTTAAACCTATACCGAAGGATTTAATGACCCTCGCCAAGCCCGACACATAGATGTTAAATAGTGTCGGACTTAGCGAGAATCCCTGAGGAACACCACACGGCAAGGTAAAAGTGGGGGAGAAGAAATCACCCAGTTTGACGGACTGCTCACGGCCCGAGAGAAAGGAGGTTAGCAGTGATTTGGCCTTGTCCTGAATACCGATCCTTCCAACACGGTCAATCAAGATGTTGTGATCGACCGTGTCGAAAGCAGCAGACAAGTCCAGTAGTATCAGGACTGCTGCCCCTCCTTGATCCATGATTACTCTGACCTCATCTGCTGCCTTTATGAGGGCAGTTTCGGTTCCATGGCCTTTCCTGAACCCGAATTGAGTGTCATCGAGAAGATTGTTCTGATCAATATGATTGAACAGCTGATGGTTCATAATTTTCTCGAATATTTTTGAGGGGAAAGGCAGGCATGCAATGGGTCGATAGTTTTTTGATTCAGAGGGGTTCAAGCTTGGTTTTTTTAATAACGGTTTGATAATTGCTTTCTTCCAAACCGAAGGGTAGGATCCTGAGTGAAACATAGCATTGCAGATATTTGTCAGCATGGGGGCTATCAAGTTGGTCATGGGTTTAATGATCATTGGAGGATATGGATCGAGTGGCGATCCGGATTTGATAGTATTTATAATTTCCATTATCTGAGTAGGGGTGGTATGAGCAAATTCTGACAGAGATGTGGTAATGGGTGAGTACTTAGTGTTATAACTGGTGGATTCTAAAGTGGACTTTGTGGAAAAGGTGGAGAATATGTCATTGACCTTAAGTTTAAAAAAATCTGCGAGTTCATTGCAAAGCTTTTGAGTTGGTTCTATTGATGTGCAGGTCGGTGGGGTGGAAAGATTTGAAACCACTTGATAGAGTACTTTGGTGGAATTTTTAGCTGCTTCTATTTGTTCCGTGTAGTATCTTTGTTTTTCTGTGTTTAGCATTACTCTGTAGATGGATAAAGCTTTTTTATAAGCCTCTCTATCGTTGTTATTGTAGAGTCTGTGCCAGCGCCTTTCTAAGTTTCGACAGCGTTGCCTCTCTAACCTGAGGGTTTCAGAAAACCAAGGAGCAGAGGGTGTATTACGGTTTGAGCGCATAGATTTAAAAGGAGCCAGTGTGTTGATGGCATCGTTTAGCCAGGCCGTATATTTCTCAGAGGCAGTGTGGGGGTCTGCGGTATCCCTTGGTTGGGTGACCAGTAGAGTGGAGTGTAAGGTTTGTTCATCCAACTTCTTCCAATCTCGGAATTGTATAACAGAGTTTTTGGGGTGTGTATTTTTGACATCCCTCATGCTAATAGTCAAAATTAATGCGGAGTGGTCAGTCCATGTTAATGGTTTTACTAAAGGAGGGGTGATGTACGGATTGTTGGAAAAAATGCCATCAAGTGTATGCCCAGCCTGGTGAGTGGGAAAGATATTCAATAGATTGAGGCCTACTGCAGGAAAGTCAGATACTAGAGTTGAGGCGTCTTTATCAGTGGGATTTTCTAAGTGGAAGTTAAAATCACCTAATATGGTGTAATCAGGGTAAGCTGCTATGGGTTCTAACAGGGTATTAAGGGATGCTAGAAAGTGTGTACGTGGGGCAGGAGGGCGGTAAATAAGGGTGCCATTAAAAGATTGCAAGGGGGAGAGTTTGATGCAGAAAGTGAAAGCCTCCACTGAATCAAGGTTAATTGGTTCTATCCTTGTGATCAGGTTGTTTCTATGTACAATAGCAATACCGCCACCTCTTTTTCCTAGCGGTCTGTCCTGCCTGACCACATGGTATCCATCCGGGACAGCTGTTCTAAGATCAGGACCGGATGCTAGGTCTGTCCATGTTTCCGTTATAAAAAGCAGATCTAGGTCTTGGCTTACAATAAGTTCATGGATATCGTCTTTATGTTTGGTAAGTGACCTGCGTTAATTAACGCACATTGTATAGGTTTGGTGGTGGTGTGTACTTGAGGCAAGTAATGTGGTTGAAGAGGATAGGGAGGTGTCAGTTTATAGTGACAATTAGGGCATTGAACGGATTGTAGATTAGTTAGATAGTCTGCGTTAAAATAGGGACAGCATAAGCTTAAAGCAGCACCGGGTGCTTTACAATAAGTGTTCCTTATATCCCTCAGCTGATTGCTAGAATAGGTAATGGGCTTACCTCCTTGGTAGGGTCTAAAATGACCAGGGGGCATGGCGCTCGGCGCGGTCTTAGTGCGGACGGGCGCAGACAGGCTTGCCTTAGGCGCGCCTTCGGCGCTCTGCTGGCGCGCCCGCTGCGCCCGCCCGCTGCGCGGTCGGAAGGTGTTATTCATTTATAGAGGGAGTCGACGAGGGTGGGGATCAGCCAGCAACTGGAGCGCTGTCCCTGCCTTACCCCAAGATGGCGTCCGCCTTCTCTCGCCCCAGCAAGTAGTCTGCTGTGCGAGGGAGAAGAGTCGATATAGGCAGAGGTATGGTCCTTTGGTAAAGTGCAATGTTCTATTTTAAATCATAAACATAACACACAGTTAAAAAACGATTTAAAAATGTCAATCAACAATTTACGATTTTCCGATTTAAAAAAAAAAAGATTTAGCAGCAAATACGTGACAAGGTCCAGCAATTAGTAGTGCCTGCCTAACAACCCCCGGCTTCCGCCTCAGGGGTGTGTGAACTGATCTGTGCCGCGCGAAATCTGAAGGGTTTTAACCCAGCTGGGAGGGCGGGGATCAGCCAGCAACTGGAGTGCTGTCCCTGCCTTCCCCCAAGATGGCATCCGCCTTCTCTCGCTCCAGCAAGTAGTCTGCTGTGCGAGGGAGAAGAGTCGATATAGGCAGAGGTATGGGCCTTTGGTAAAGTGCAATGTTCTATTTTAAATCATAAACATAACACACAGTTAAAAAACGATTTGAAAATGTCAATCAACAATTTACGATTTTCCGATTTAAAAAAAAAAGATTTAGCAGCAAATACGTGACAAGGTCCAGCAATTGGTAGTGCCTGCCTAACAACCCCCGGCTTCCGCCTCAGGGGTGTGTGAACTGATCTGTGCCGCGCGAAATCTGAAGGGTTTTAACCCAGCTGGGAGGGCGGGGATCAGCCAGCAACTGGAGCGCTGTCCCTGCCTTCCCCCAAGATGGCGTCCGCCTTCTCTCGCCCCAGCAGGTAGTCTGCTGGGCGAGGGAGAAGAGTCGATATAGGCAGAGGTATGGGCCTTTGGTAAAGTGCAATGTTCTATTTTAAATCATAAACATAACACACAGTTAAAAAACGATTTAAAAATGTCAATCAACAATTTACGATTTTTAAAAAAAAGATTTAGCAGCAAATATGTGACAAGGTCCAGCAATTAGTAGTGCCTGCCTAACAACCCCCGGCTTCCGCCTCAGGGGTGTGTGAACTGATCTGTGCCGCGCGAAATCTGAAGGGTTTTAACCCTGCTGGGAGGGCGGGGATCAGCCAGCAACTGGAGCGCTGACCCTGCCTTCCCCCAAGATGGCGTCCGCCTTCTCTCGCCCCAGCAAGTAGTCTGCTGTGCGAGGGAGAAGAGTCGATATAGGCAGAGGTATGGGCCTTTGGTAAAGTGCAATGCTCTATTTTAAATCATAAACATAACACACAGTTAAAAAACGATTTAAAAATGTCAATCAACAATTTACGATTTTCCGATTTTTAAAAAAAAGATTTAGCAGCAAATACGTGACAAGGTCCAGCAATTGGTAGTGCCTGCCTAACAACCCCCGGCTTCCGCCTCAGGGGTGTGTGAACTGATACTATAGACTCCAGTCAATGTTTACTCCTGGATAACCGTCAAAGAAACTTACAAAAGTGAGTACTGCTGTAAAGACCTTCTTACTGGATCTACAATTTGCCCGGAAACTGCGATAATATCATCTCAAAAATGAGCCTGAAATAACAATAAATCTGTCCTTACTATAAATGTCTCGCACTGGGGAACCAAACCTAGTATCGGTTGTACACCACGTTATTGAAATAAGCAAGCACTCACCATGTGAATGAGCTTCATGCTCATGAAAAAGAATGTATCGATCCTTCTTGAAAGAACGCTGTGAAATAAGCAAGCACTCACCATGTGAATGAGCTTCATGCTCATGAAAAAGAATATATCGATCCTTCTTGAAAGAACGCGGTGACCTTTTTCTATTTGCGGTCTGCAACGAAAACAATGGACGCCATCAGCGTGTATGCATGATCACTGCATAACAACTAATGTTCTTGCGCCTTGTTACTTAAAAACTGTCCCTAATGGTTGAAAAACTCACCGGATTGTTGGAGATTGCGTCCTCGTAAAAAACATACAGCTTTTCAGAATAGCAGTCCGAACGCTGTGCAACGCCCGTATTTGATAAACACGCGTCTCCTTCAAACACATGGAAAACGGACTGGATAAATCCGCCAAGTTGTAATGGTAAAGTTGACGAAACCGTATTGAAATGGTGCGAGTGAAAGAACTATATGAATGCTAGCACTAACGTGTGGAAATCTCATGTGCCCACTTGATTATTGATAGCCCAAATGAAAACACTTATCAGGGCAATTATATACCGCTTGGTTATCAATACTATGACAATGTCACAAGTACATAAAAATATTTAAATAATCTGAGACAATGGCTGCCTCCAAGAGGCTTCTGCTAGGTGAATGACCGATCGAGAACTGTTCGAAATCCTATGTTAAATATCAGGATTCACATGATACATGACACATCCTGCTGGTGACCACAGTCGAAGGGAGAAACATAATAATGAACGTCAAGAATCCAGAATTCAAGAAGTGTTTCCTGTGTCAAAAGGACAGGCTAGAAATATGTAAGAACATAAACAAAGGCAAAATGCACCAGTGAAAATAGAGATATAGATATAAACCCCGAGATAACAGAATCATACTTATGTAGTGAAATAATCTGCACTGGATCCAAAAGATTAACAAAAACATGCATATATAGTAAGTATTTTGGCCTAAGAATAACCACATTTACAACACTGTGTACAGTATAAAAAGGTATCACAAAAAGCATTGAAGTTCAATTTTATCATTGAGCCCACCTGATACCAGAGTTTGCAAGTATTTGATCCACCAAGCTTCTCTTTGTGCAAGTAGTGTGGTATGATTGTAATCAAATCTCACAGTCAGGGATTCCAAAATAGTGAATCGCAATTGCGCATTAGTGTGCTGGTGTTCTAGCCAATGCAAAGAAAAATACGATTTTGTGGACTTTGTACGAAATGTGCATTTGTGTTCAGTAATTCGTACTTTTATTTTTCTTTAAGTTTTGCCAACGTACAATAATCCGCATGGGAATTTTATCACGTAAATTACATTGGAGCTATTGCAATCCCCATTGTATCTTAATGAGATTGCTCTTTCTGAATGTGGAACCACCCCCGGGAATCGGGACACATAGACCATCTTCGTGACGTAGTTGCACCTTTAACAAAACATGCCATAATGTTGAGTGAATCAGACTTTGAACGAATTAACAGGTAATAAGTTTAATGTGGGTCCAATACTTCATGATCTACACTTGTATACATGGGGAGAGGGTGATTAATAATATTTACATCATAGCTGGCATTGGAAGGGGTGTATGCTGATAAGAAGAAATATGAGAGGTTTGGCGGAATGTCTGAGTTCAGCAATACAATCAATGCATTAACAGTGTAGATCACCCTAAATCAGTGCATTTACACAGTATTTTAAAATGGCCGCCGTGTTTGTGAGGAAGAACCACGTGATCCGCATGGCACTGGCGGACCATGAGGTTCCGTGACGATTTGAACCCGTGTTTTCAATATTGTCGGAAATACATAATATTGGTATCAGCGAACCGCAAATGATCCATTTAGCATATCCTGGTGTTTTCGCTATGCTACGAGCAAGAGCACTCCTTTTATAAACACATTTCTGATCTACCCACGGCATCCATCTTAGATCATGGCAGCCATTTTGTGTTTCTTGCCCTCACATACGCAATAACCCCTGATCACTTCATTTCGATTAAGGACACGTAGCCTTAGCCGGAGATTCACCTCTTTCATGACACGTGCACCCTAAACCAGATCACGCTGTAGCTGCATGACTCGACAAAGGTTGCCTCCTCTGCCCGAGGCCAGCCCTACTGAACTGGTTCTCGTGTCCATTGTCCCGATCATGATTAGGTGGCCGAAGCCGGTAGCCTTGCCCATTTACGACCCACAAACATCTCTTATCCCGCTTTTCTATCTTCCACACCTGGCTCCGTTTCTTTCTTTCTGAATCTTTATTAGGGGGAGGTAACGAAATTTACGATGAGGCGGTCCGGCTCTTGAATGCAATATTGACAAGGGATTGTGATGAACTAGTGGGAACCCCTCTCCGTAGATGTTTTGTATCAGATTTTATCAACGGTTCCTGTGTACGCCAAATATTTATTGTTTGTGACACAAAGGTTTTGGGAATGTACCAACATGTGAAGAATTCGCCTGAAGGCCAAAAATCAGTATATAAGGAGCAACCCTCTTTGTACAATTTGAACAGGCTCCTAGTTACTGCCCATGCGTAGTTTCTGTGACTTCTGTGTCCCTGCAGTAATAAACCTTTGGTCTTTGACGCCACCATCGAGAAGCCCGTGTTTCTGTTCATTTGCGCACCAAGGCAGGTGGAACTCCGGGGTCTTTGGGTGTTGTTCCCTGACACCTCTGGACGGAACCAAAAAGTCCAGAACTCCAATTGGCGCCCAATGTGGGGCGACGTCATTCGGTACCGGTCCAAAAGCCTGAAGAGTTCGAGAAGCTTCGTGTGAAGATTCCTGAGGGAGGCGCCCCACTTCATCGATCCCGGCATATCGCAAAAGTGGCCCGAAGTTCTCTTCCACGAGGGTTCCCGTTCAGGACGGCTGCAGTGGGCCGTTGCCTTGACCGTCGCCCTGTCTTGGACCCGAGGTGCAGTCCTTAGTACAGCGAAACGTGACGGGTTTCTCCTTGGTGACGTCTTCAGTGCCTCAGTTAAGTATTTAGTGGTTGCTAGTTGGTTACTTCGTGAGGGTTGTTAAAATCCTTTTCGGTTCTTGGTTTGGTTTGGTTTCGTAAGATTGTCACTGGTTGTTCTGGTCACGATAATCTATTTGGTTTACTTTGGGTATCGATACATAAGTTCGTTTTGGTAGGCCTTAAAAGTTCTTGGTTCAAGTGCACATATTTGTTTTGTGTTTTGTTTGTTTTGTGTTCCGGACTGAAAAATGGTAAGTCCGAGAAATTGTATGTTGTCGTGCTTTGGTTGCAACAGTGACTCACGATTGGAGGACTCATGTCTGGTTCCTCCGATTGGGACTCCCCTATATGATTTATATTGTAAACATGGTGTGGGTCCTATATCCTATAATGAGGTGTGGGTCCGCTACACCGAGAAAGACGGTGTCCTTAGTTGGCCACTGCATGGTAGTTTTGAACCCGAAATTCTTGATAATTTAGAAGCGAAATTGTTTAGGAAGAAAGCCCGGCCGGCAATGTTTGATTCTTTCCGTTACTGGCGAAAAGAATCCAAACAGAGAGAAATGAAGAGATTAAAGAAAGAACAGAAAGAGAAAGAAGAGTTGACTCTAGAGCAAGCAACTAGACAGCTGCAAGATAACGAGTGTGAGAAGGCCATAGAGGTAGCCATTAGAGAGCATAATTTAGCGATCGACAAGTGCTACCCTGCCTTGCCATTGAAAACGGCTAAGATACTGGAGGATTCAGAAAACGATCCTCTGTTGTCTTATCTGTTACGGTCACCTCCACCGTATGCACAAGGTGCTACGGCTCCACTTGTACCAAATGTTCAATTGCCAGTTGCTGGACAACCTGGTATTCCTGCTCCTGCCCCTCAGAATCAAGTTCCTGTACCTCCTGTGGTTAATGTAAATGTTCCTACGGCTCCTCCTCCTCCTGGATTGCCGACTTCTATACCTGTATCTGTCTCGCTTACACCTACTGCTCCACAAACTATTTTTCTCGATACTCCTACTGCCTCGCTATCTGTTCCTACTTCCACTGTGTTTTCCACGTCTGCGAGTGTGTTGACTCCACTTTCTGTTCGTCGAAGAATCACTGATTCTGTGTCTAATATGCTGTCTCCTTTCTATAAAACCTTAATCAAGACTCCTACTTCCGACTCTGTTCAGAGACGTAGTCAGCATCCAAGCACTGAGGAACGGGGAATTTTAGATTCCACGGCTCTCAGATGGCTATCGAAGAGTAGGAGATATAGTACGAAAGATGTGTTGGATACATTTATGCAGTGGAAGGAACCAACGCAACGGTACGTCTTTGATGAGATGTGCTCGCTGCTACGTGAAGAGATAGAGGAAGACGATATTGAATCAAATTTAGAAGACTTAATTAAGGTTCAGAAAGAGTTTGCTGCTGGAATGATAGTAGGTGAAAATATAGAAGAAGCGATGGAACTGATTTTAAGTTATAGGAATGATCCATCTCTTCGCTCACCGAGAGATTTAGAGAAAGGTAAAATGAAATTAGGTCACCAATATCCAATGAGGGAGGTTCCTCCGATTTGGCGCGATGCTGTGCAAGCTGATGCTATTAATGGTATTGCTGCCGCTCCGGCGCAATTCCAGAGAGTGTGGATACACATTCCGTGGAAGCGAGCCGAAGTGCTAGCAGTGAAACAGGCCTTGCCAGATCCGCGTAAGAATCCTGCTGGATATTACAAGGAATTAACACAGACGGTTGAGGCTTGTATAATGAACTTAGCAGACATTGATATGTTATTTGGAAATGTAGTTCCGCAACCAGTCTGGGCCAAAATTCGTAGGGAAGATCATCAAGTAGCCTTAGGTGGTGATTGGGCAGCTATCACTGCAGCGGATGGTCAGCAAACGGGTGGTGCAAAACCTGAACCCCTAATTGCTAATCTTCCGGGTAGGATAATTGACTTAATGAAGACTCTGATTCCCGCATTGCGTGTTAATTGGGACAAGTTATCCGCATGCAAGCAAAAGAAAGACGAAAGTGTCTCCGACTTCTTCACGAGGTTCGAAGAGACTTTTGTAGATCATAGTGGTCAGGATATGAGCACAGAAGGAGGACAGAGACTGTTTGTCGATAAATTTGTGCATAATTTGTTACCTGAATTATGCAATAAATTAAAGGATTCAGAGAGTGCGTGGGCTGTTTCTACAACTGCGCAAATACTTGCAACTGCACAATATTACGAAAATAGGGATAAAGAGGAAAAGGAGAAATCAGACAAGAAAACGAAAGATTTAAAGACTAAAGTTCTTTTGCAACAGGCGTATCCGCCTCGCACAAATCAGTCTAATATGCAACAGGGTTCGTATCAGAGGACAGATTATAGTTCACCGAGGCCTCAATATCAGTGGAACCAGTGTGCGTACTGTAAGAAAGAGGGTCATTACAAGAATGAATGTCCGATCTTAGCGCAAAATAATGCAGCAGCAGCTCAGAGAGGTCGTGGTGGTTTTGTGCAGAATTCTAGAGGACGAGGGCGAGGTGCTATGCCTCCACAGACGAATGATCGTCCCTCCAATCACTTTGATCAAAGAAATGGACAGTCAGCCCAGCAAAATAGATCTCAACAATATCTTGTTGAAGACTATTGTGAAGCGGATGAAGGATTTCAGCAAAATGGGTACTAGGACAGCCATGGACAGAGAGAGGGAGTAGTATCAGTTCCAGTAGATCAGAGTGGGCCTTATGTCGCAGTAGCAACATCAGGTGTAGTCGAACCGTTTCTGTTGGATACTGGTGCCGCAAAAAGTTCTATCATTCATGCGAAACTCCCTGGCGCACCTTTGTCTGGCTCAACAAATGTTTCTGTAGGTTTTTCAGGCGCCCCTGTTTACAACCCTATATCTGGTCCTTTGTCTATTTCTGTTGGACCGTGTCAATTGAAAGCACCCTTGATTTTGACGACGGGTTGTAATGAAAACCTGCTTGGTTTAGACTTGTTAAAACGACTATATGCGACATTGTACTGTTCTCCGGAAGGGGTACAGCTTACATTGGGTAAAAGAATAACCTCTCCGATGTACTTGTCAATGGATGCACTCCCACCAGAGCTGCGTTCACTCCCTGATTCTCTTTGGGCGACTGGTCCTAATGATGTAGGCCTTTTAGAAATACCACCATATGTAGTTACTTTGAAAGCCAATGTAAAGTTTCCAAGAATTCCGCAATACAAAATATCTAGTGAAGGTGAGCGTGCACTTTTATTAATTGTGCAAGATTTGATTAAGAAAGGTGTGGTTGAAGAAACTAGAGGAAATGTTTGTAATAGTCCTGTATTACCGATTTTGAAACGAACTGATCCTACAAAGCCTCCAGTATATAGGTTTGTTATTGACCTTAGAGAAGTTAATAAGATTGTGGTCCCACAGTTTCCTGTGGTTCCAGACATTACTGCCTTGTTAACATTGATTCCTGCTACAGCCACTTGGTTTTCAGTTATCGACTTGAAGAATGCCTTCTTCAGCATTCCGATAGCCGAGGAAAGCAGAGATATTTTTGGCTTCTGTCTAGGAGGTCGCAGTTTCAGATTTAAACGCGCTCCACAGGGCTACTGTGAGAGCCCATCTATTTACAGTCAAGCGTTAAAAAGCCAGTTAGACTCTTTGTCCTTCCTCCAGGTTCTGCTCTAGTACAGTATGTAGATGATCTTCTAGTGGCTGCCGATGACAAGGAAACTTGCAAAGCAGCTACAGTTTCGTTATTACATCACTTGTCTAATTTGAATCACAAGGTATCACCTTCTAAGATGCAATACTGCTGCCAAGAAGTGACCTACCTAGGTCATCTCTTGTCAAAGGAGGGAAGGATGTAAAAATTTGAATGAATTTAAAGTGGTCAGTGGGGTAGATCTGATATTTAAAACGTAACTCATGAAAAGTGATTCTGCCATCTGAGTTTAAGAAGTCGCCAATGGTAACTATGCCTAGACTTTCCCATCGCTTAGTAACATTATCATTTAGATATTGCGGTATTATAGAGCTACGCCATAAAGGTGTGTATTTGGTGTATTTAGGGATTGATAGTATTCTAGTAGTTTTATTCCATATTTTGAATGCATCTGTCACTATTTTAAATGTAATTTTTTTATAGTATGATGGCTCAATTTGTCTTAGCAGCAGTCCGCGCGCAGTATCTCCTAGTGTAAGTTCATAGATAGAGGGAATAAACTGAGGAGATCTTATTCACTCTGGAATTTTAGACGTGGTTAAGAAGGACATCTGCTGCAAAATAGCTGCCCACATATAATAAGTTAAATTTGGAACTGCTAATCCGCCTCGAGATGTAGGCGAAACTAATTTAGTTATAGCCCGTCTTGTCTTCCCATAGTTCCAAATAAATGATGTTATTACTTGGTCTATCTTCTTTATATAGGTATTATCAATAAGGAAGGGAATTGCACGAAATAGGTATAATAATTTGGGAAAGGTTGTCATTTTGATATAGTTAGTTCTGCCAATTATGGATAAATGAAGGTTATTGACTCTAACAAGATCTTTTTTTATTTTTGTGATGACAGGGTCGTAGTTAAGTGTAATCATTTCGTTAGTATTTGGTGAGATGTTAACACCTAAATATTTTGCATTTCCGACTCTATATTGACTTATATATGGCGTGTTATCAGTACAGACAACCATCGTCTTATCTTTATTTAATGAGTACCCTGAGTACTGGGCGAATAATTTAGTAACTACTCCTATTTCCTCTATAGCCTCAGTAGGATTAGTTGTTAGGATCGCTACGTCATCGGCATAGGCGAGTATTTTAGTATTATATGTTCTCGTTTTAACTGGAATTATCCTTGGTGAAGTTAGTAATTTGGTAATCAAAGGATTAATATATAAGGCAAATAAAAGTGGTGAGCATGGACATCCTTGTCGAGTCCCTCTCTGTATATCTATGTTTTCAGACTCGCAACCGCCCGTCAAGACCTTAGCTTTAGGTTCTACGTATAAAGCTTTTAGTGATTTTATGAACCCCGGGCCGATATTGTTGAGGGCTAAAAGCTCCCACAAGTACTGCCATGAAACACGGTCGAAGGCCTTTTCGGCGTCTAGTAAAATTAAAGACATTTGACCTTGTTCTAGCTTCATTATGTCAAAGAGTGCAATCACTCGGCGTATGTGATCTGTGGTGCTTTTGCCTGGTATAAACCCGTATTGCCAGGGTGATACTAGCTGTTCGATATATTTGCCAAGTCTGTTCGCAAATATTTTTGCATAAGTTTTAGAATCTGAATTAATTAGTGAGATTGGTCTGTATGATGTGGTTAATTCAGGGGGTTTGTCCTTTTTTGCGAAAACTGCTATGTTTGTTTGACGCCATGATTCTGGGGATTTTCCGTGCCACTGGATACCTAGAAATAGATTGTGAAGAAATGGTGTTATAATCGTTCCTAGTATTTTGTATAGATCTAGTGGTATTCTGTCGGGCCCTGCTGCCTTCCCTGTGGCAAGTTCTGCTATTGCTAGCTCAACCTCGGTTTTAGTGATCTCTTTATCTAAGTCATTCCTTGCATCTTCATCGATAGTTTGTGTTATATTATTTTCGCTAAGCCAATTGGCTAAAAACTCACTAGTCTCTTGGGCCGTATGAACATCTTCGTTTTGATATAGTTTTTGATAATATTCTTTAAAACAATTAGCGATTTCTTTTTGAGTAGTAAATTTGTGACCACTATGTTTAATACATTTTATTGTATTAAAGGATTGAGTCTGCCGTGTTTTTAGAGCGAGTTGTTTCCCAACATTTTCCCCCACCTTATAGGATTTCTTTCGATGAGCTTGATAAATTTCAGCAGCTTTAGTAGTTAACTCGTTATTTAACTCTGCCTTAATCACTAGAATCTTTCTTAGGGTTTCCTCAGCATGCTCACTATGTTGTATTTGATTGGCATGTTTATTTTCTAGTTGCGTTAATTCATTTATTAGTTGGTTATGAATTTTCTTTTGTTCTTTCTTATGAGTGGCGACGAATGTGGCGGTCTCCCCCCTGAGTGCCGCCTTATAACTGTCCCAGACTATAAATCGGGATGCACTATATTGATTTGCATCAAAAAATTATTTTGTCCATTGGGTTATGTGGGTTATGTATTCTTGATTAGCTAATAATTTCCTATCAAATGTCCACTGTGTATGGGCCCTGTTATAACCCGGTATTTCTGTTGTAATATATAAGGCATTATGATCAGATATTTTTTTCGGGTCTTTAACAATCAGGGTGTTTGAGGCAATATCTGGAGTTGCAAAAAAGTAATCGATACGGACATATTTACGATGTGGGTAAGAAAAAAAAGTGTAACCAGGATCTTTACCCCTTTTAAGCAACCAAATATCTTGTAGGTTGTGGGTTTGAATTAAATTTGATACGGCCCTAAACACCCTTGGTTTCCGACCAGAGTACCTATATTGATTCTGGGGGGACAAATTTTGATTAAATGCCAAATTGAAATCACCACAAAGAATCAAGCTACTTGGCCAAGATGCTAATTCCATTTCTAATTCAGCGAATAGGGTGGGGTCATCAAGATTAGGGCAATAGATTGAGCAGATTGTAATACCTAGTTCTAATTGGATTATGACCCATCGTCCATGATTGTCGGTTTCTTACGTACTGGGCTCCCTAGTCTGGTTCTTGCTAATATTACGACTCCCCTGGTTCTTGTGGTTTGAGTTGTTGTAATTAATATTTGGTAGCCGGGTAGTTTTAAATGTTTAATCTCACCGAATGGAATATGGGTTTTTTGTAGACAGAGGATATCACAAGTGCTCTGGGTGATTATCTGGTATAATTGAGCTTTCTTGCCTCTATCGTTTAACCCTGCGACATTCCAACATCCTATGTTTAATCTACCCATTTGGTACCGCTATTTTTGAGTCAGTATTTATCAGCCTGCATTCCCCTTCAAGTGTCATTTTGCTCTTTTTTTTGTTTTTTTGCTCTCCCACCCCCCAACCAGGTGCACAGAGTGCGCCCTGTTTGCCACCCCCCCCCACATTCCTCCCCTGCCCCACCCCTTACCCTCCCCTAGTGAGCAATGAGACTCCATTGGAGTCTGTAGTGATGGATTTAGCCTACTCCAAGCAGGACTAGTGAAGCATGCAATTTTAAAGTGCATTAGTGACTTTATCAGAGACAGATAGAAAAGTAGAAATAAGAAAGTAAATTTTTATCTATTATAAACATATCTAAGCAGGAGAAGATAAGAGGTTATTAGTATGTGAGAAAAAATGGGAAATGAAAAGAGAGAGGAAAGATTAATAGAAAATTATTGGTTTACAAGTTGTACTTATTCATTTTCCTTGTTTTCCTATTTTCAAGTCCCACATCTTATATTCAATTACACCAACATAGACTAATGCATATTAGACCATGTACACTCGGTGGGTTCGTTATCTTTCAGTCTCTAATTTATATTAGTTACCTCTCCTGCCAGTTCTTATGTGGGTTTAGTTGTTTTTTTTTTTTATAATTTTTTTTTTTTCACAAGCTCTCTAGATACTCCTTAGCTTTTACTTCAGACGTGAACATTTTTGTTTGTCCCATATGTATCACTTTCAATTTTGCAGGGTTGTTCAAATATACTGTTGCTTTTTTCTCTTGAAAAGGTTTGATGAGTTGTCTGAGCCGCCACCTCCTTTCTACAGTCCAATGACAAAAATCGGGGCGCACGAAGTATGAGATTGAGTCTTTTTTCCGGTGTTTATCAGGAGTAACTTTCTCTGCGATGGCCTGGCGAAGTAGAAAATTTCCGAAATATACCAGAATTGCGCGAGGGTATTTGCCTGTAGGTGCTGTGGGTTTTAAGGATATTGGTACCCTATGTGCTCTCTGCACCTCATATCCCCAGTCCCAGGTGTTTAACTCAGGCAGGGTGTCTCGGAACAGTTGTATTATATAGGTGCGGCAATCCTCGCCTTCCATTTTTTCCGGAATTCCCAGTATTCGTAGGTTATTTCTGCGAAGTCTATTCTCATAATCTTCAAGCTTCCACCTCATGTCATGAACCTGTGCTTCTGCAGTTTCAAGTCGCTCATTTGTTGCAGCAGCCTCTGTCTCGTTGACCACTATGCGGTCCTCTATATCATTTAGCCTCTCAGTAAATGCTCCCATGGTTTTTGACAATTTACGAACCACCCCTTGAACCTTTTGTAGTCCGGCCCGTGCTTTGCGGCTATCTTTAGAAGTTTCTTCCCGATGTGATGCTATGGCCTGTAGCACTGTCTCCATGACTTGCGTTAGGGTAGTTCCTGAGTCCTCCATAGTTTCTTTATTTACGTTCTGCTCTAACATTAGACTTTGAGCTCTTGGATTAGGAGAGTGGTTTAGGTTCAATGCCAAAACTGTTGGGGTATAATCCCATGATAGTTCATTAGCTCCATGGTGTCCAGATTTTTTCTTTTTGAGTATTGTTCTTTTTTTCTTGTCGCGCTGTTCTTTTGGTGGGTTAAGTTCTAAATCTGAACTTAGGTTAGAATCTGATTCGTTCTCCAGATCATCAGCTTCATCTAGTTCATCAGTATCTCCTGACCAACTAATATCTTCTGAGAAAGAGTAGAAGTCAGTTATGTCTTTATCAATCTCTAGAACCTCTATAGCGTCAACAGGATGCAGGTCAATTGTAGAGCTAATTTGTGGGGTTTCTAGATCAGGATTAAATATCTCGTTAGGCTTTTGGGTCTCCCCTTCCCTCATCTCCGATCCCAAGCTGGCCCCTCTTTGTGATATATGAGTTACATCCAAGAGTGAGGTTCCTAATATAGTTGTTTTTTCAGTAGCTTTTTCAGTCTCCGGTGACAGATTACTGTGTATCTCTAAATTGTTCACAGAGGAGGTCCGACCAACCGTCTGTCCGACAGTTTCTATGCTCAGACTATTTTCAGTGCCTTCAGCACAAGTCAAAGCACAAGTCAAAGGATCTGTAACCTCATGTTGAGTGAGATATTGTTGGGTGCCGTTACTTGTAGCTACACTTTGTACTAGATTGTTTTTATCTGTATAGTTCTCGTTAGGGTGGTCTGCCATCACCTGGGTATTGATACCAGTACTGTTCGATGTAGATTCAGATTCAGATACAGTAGTAGTAGGTATAGTGTGGCTTACCTGCCCCGCACCCAGACCCGGACTGAGTCTCTCGACCGCACCGCTGGTCAGTGATATAGCCACTTTATTAGGTTCCAGTTGCGCTTCCTGTGCTTTCTGCACCTCAATTTGGCTCAGCACTTCATTATCTTCTGGCTGTAGTGGGTTTGCGGGGCTTACTGTATCCAACGTTACTTTTGCTGCTTTATCGCTACCTTTATCCCCAAAGTCTGCTGAAGAACTGCCACTTTCACTGGGGGGAGCCGCTTGCTGTTTTCCGTTACTCGTGGCGTTTTGTTGTGCCTCCTTGGCCATCGTTCTCTGATTAGCGGCCCGAAACATTGTAGCCACTGTAGTAATAGTTGCAGAGGCATTTTTAGCAGGGTGGGATATTGATGTGGACTTGCTAGAAGAGGCCCCTTTCCTGGCCGGTGTTTTCTCCGTTGTTTTGTCAGGCGCCCCCAATGTTGCTTCTGTTAGTGTTCCTTGCCCTGGCGCTCCCCCACTGGTAACGCCCCGCTTCAATTCCTGATCCCGCAGCGCCTGGCGTGCAGCCCTCGTCTTAGCCGCTGCTGCTACCGCTGCTGCATTTTTTGGGGCCATTAGTAAATGTGAGGCAGATTCACTCTGATCGGGTCCCTGGATGTCCGTCTTGATCACGGATTCCTCAGAGCTTGCATCGGAATTCACCGCGGAGTTCACGGAGTTCACCGCCACTGCCAGCCAGCAGAGGGAGCGCAGTGCACACGTAGCTCTATGATCGCCGATCAGCAACCTGAGCACGGCGAATCCCACCACGGATGCAAGCTGCGTGAGTTTGTGTGGCGTTCCCGCAGAGGAGAGACCCTCGACAGGTAGGGTTTTTGGCTTCTCAATCCGCATACCAGGTATTTAGCTCTCTGTCATGTTTTCCGCCGATTTTAGAGAACTGAGCATCCGTCTCGCTAAGTGAATCTCTGCATGCTCCGCTGTCCTGTCCGGAGTTGCTATCGGCGTCTAGCCTGACGCCGCCATCTTTGCCACAACCAATAGCCATGGATTCCTAATGCAAATAGAAGCAACCAGGTTAGGATGTTGTTGATTAATGATGCAGCACAAGAGATGATCATGATTGAGAATTACAAGGAGTATTTTACTAACAAATCCTGAGATTATATATCCCTATTTAATCAATGACTAATTCAAGGGCAAAAACATGAGCAACAAAGGCAATAAACGTCGCCATGGGGCACAGCAGAGGATAAAAAAAATTCAACATTTTAAGATGTTTCATGTTCTGCCACTGATTTAGAAGATGAGATGGAACAAAGAAGAGAGGGTCTTGAGGCCCGCATTCCCAGTAAGGATTTCCAACTTTTTTGAAAATAGAAACAGACATTGAGGAAGGAACAATCAAACAAGAGGTCAGAGCCCCTTAAAACACAGCCACAACAAAAGGAATATAGGAGAACCAGGAGCCAGAAGTACTGGCAACAACAATCATGTCCAATAAGGTCCCAAACATGCATTTAGCTAGTAGAGTATTCGCCTCAGTTGAAATTAGTGTCTTGAGGAGAGGTATATTTTGAGTTTTCTGAAAATGTTTGAGGTTGAAAAAGATAATAGGTCATTCTTCAGAACAATTTGAATGAAAACGTTTTTGGAGGATAAAGAACCCCCTAAAATATATAAAAGATCAGGACCAAGAATAAAATTTCCATTTGCTCATCCATTAGTCAGGGAAGTAGAACTTTTTGAAACTGTAAAAAAAAAAGAAATAATTAAACTATTTCAGAATCTCCATGAAAACACAGGATAGACCTGAGGGATATGTGTAATGATTACTATTAAAGCAGCAGAAAAAGTGGTGGGAGGGTGGGTGAATCATAGCGTTTGATACTGAAGACTATGAGGAACGTTAGAAGGATCTTCAAAATGTCAAATAACATCATTCAAATGTGGGGTGGAAGAGACTGGAATGTTCAAACAAAGAAATACAATCCACATTTCTTTTATATCAGAACCCTACAATACTGGCCCTTTATGGGCTACCTAAGAACCATTAAGGTATTAAAAAAAAATAAAAAAAATAAAAAAAATACAAGACCTATTGTGGCCAGCTTGAATTCCATAACTGAGCTTAGAGCAAATATATGAATTTGGGGGGGTGTGGCCAAATAAGGTGGGATGTAATCCAAAGGGCTCGGTGGTATTTCTGGAGAATAAATAAAGAAATCGATGTAAACCAGTGTGTTACCTAATGCCAACGTGCAGCCCTTATACCTGCCAGAGCCCCAGCACCCGGATAAGTTGCAGGGGAGCCTGTAAATTGAGAAATGCGGGGGATTCGAAGCAGCACAGAACCAAGGGATGAGGCACAGACAGGCTGGAGGCTGTCAAGATGGTCGCTGCAGACAGAGTATTGGAGACCGAGGCCGACTTTGAGACTAACCTGGAAGGCCCAGTGTGGTGCTGACCTGTGGGGCTGTGCCAACAGGGTCTCAGTTGGCCCCTGTCCCTGAGGACAAGAGGCATGGGGTATGTTGGCCAGGCCTTTGTTGGATGGAATCTCTGGCAGAGAGGAAGACGCTGTTCCAGGGGTAAGTCAGACCTCGATGCTCATGGACTGTGGGCTGAGACTCTAGCGCATCCTGGCAGCCGGTGGGAGCGGAGGGACTGGATGAAACCGGAGGGTGAGAGTTATCGAACAATGCTTGACCTTAGGATGGCAGCCCCTGGAGTCTCAGATCTGGCGCGCCAGCAGGTGGCACTGAGAAGATATGGCCTGCGATGCAGGGAAAGTTGGCTTTTGGAGATCGAAGGAGGAGGCCTATGAATTAAAGGGACCTGGGGGGAGCAATGAGGTGGCAGTGGCTCATGTTCAGACTCTGGTGGGTCTCTTAGTTTGACTGGAGGGGGTGTGGGGCTAAAGTGCCCGGTTCGAGATAGTTGCAGCTAAGAGCTGGGCTACACCCTATTCAGACCCTATTCAGACCCCGAAAGGCATCTCCCATGACAGGATGAACCCGCAGGATCCTCTCCCCCCAAAAGGATTATAAAGTTATGGGGACTGTACTATTGAAGGGCATACACATGGGTCCCTGAAGATCTATACCTACAACACATATTATTACTAGACCTACAAAAGGAAAGGTCCACACCCCCTGAACACTGATAATGGCCACCATTTGAAATCATCTGAAATTAAATAAAATAGATATTTATAATAAACGTGCACTACTACCCAGGGATTTCTAGGCGCACAAGCTAACTAAAATGGTTGGCAAGGTTAAGAGGCTGACCAATACTAAATACTCCATTCAGGAAGGCACTGAAAACCTGGATTTTCTCCATGCCTGACTCAATGTGTAGAACCCTAGTGTAGTGGCTGTGTTTAAGAAACTGGACTTCTTTCCCTATCCAACCCTTCCATCTGGGTTGTGTAAGCGCCAAGATACTCCTTGGAGTGGTAGCAGCGCTCTATAAATGCCCATTACATTACATAAAGATTGAAGAGCCACGTTTAAAACATTTTCCTTAAAGAATTGAGGTCCATTTCCATTTTTAGAACAAAGGGAAGGCTGTTCCAGAGCCGGGAAGTGCTGCCTATAAAACTTGTCCCGCGCAATTGTGCTCTTTTTACTTTAGGGACCATGATATTACATGCTGACTCTGAGCAAAGGGATCTTGGCAGAATATACCAACGAACCCTAAATTTTAAAAATTGATGGGCTTCCTCATGTAGAGCTTCTCAATAGATAGACATTGGAGTAGCGGAAGGGCTGCTGAGACTGATTCTCTTTTAGATTTGCCAAGTAGAAGGAGAGCAGCTGAGTTCTGTATGGCCTCTAGCTTATTGAGACTTTTTTTTATATATTTGCATAAAGAGCATTTGCAGAGTTAATCTTTGAGAGTATCAGTGCAGAAATTACCATTTTTTTGCAGGTCTTTTGGAATAAAGGGGACGATCTTTCTTAAAAGTTTCATAGTGAAGAAGGAGGTACACGTAATTGCATTTAGGTTCCCTTCAAAGGTCAGTTGATTATCAAAAATAACTCCAATGTTTTTTACCTTTGTTACTGGCAATGGAAGTTGACCAAGTTCAGGTGGCCACCATTCTTGAGACCAAAAGGAGAAATCATTTCCAAAGAGCAGAACCTCTGTTATGTTCTATATAGGTACCCTATATAGGCGCAGGCTAACACTGCAACCTTTCACCTATATCTTTCCCTACATTTCATATAACGGTTCACAGGGACTGACCTTACCTAGAAACAACACTGCATTCAGAACGCAGGTTTTTTCCTGGTTCCATACTCATACATTATGCATGAGGCTTCTTGGAAGCACAGCGGGATGAACATCTCCTCTATAATATCTATGTTAAAGTTCAAGCCCAACGTCATCCTTTAGGCCACACAGTAACAAAGTAAGGTAGGACCCCTGGGGAGACCTGTAGGTATTTATACATCATGTCTAGCTTAGACAGACAGAGGAGACCGTGACTTCCCGGCTGACACACTAACCAGAGACGGTGGGGTTCCTGCATGCAGACGCTACAGTTAGCAGTGGTCTAACATCCCTTGCGGGTGTCCAACTCGAGACCAGGACGGGGTCTCATATTCCCTCCTTACTCAGGTAATGGGGTTTACTGGACCATAAAGGGATTCTTGGCATAGTGCATAATGCATAACACCTACACCGATGGTAGGTACATTTAGGTACATCTATTTAGGGAGACATCGTAGGAGTACGCACTTATCATGTGTTTTATGTACTTGTATATATTCATGATTACTGCAAGGTGGTAGAACTATACAATCCCTTCGCTTTCTAGCCTATCTCTAACCAGCATATCTCTAAGGGTGTGCCATACTGCCAGACTAATCAATACATAATCTATACTGCTAGCACTTTACCAGTTATTTAAAGTGTTAGCCCCGTATCTATCTGAAGGTGTACGACCATTTACGACCCTCAATCCCTTCTCCATGCAAACGGAATTAATTTGGATAGCCACATCAGTCCACTGTATTATAGGGTCAGGCTCCAGCTTTTGGATGCCCCACTTAATATCTTCGTCTTCTGTGAAGTGACCCTGCTCATTTTTTAAAGGCTCAAACGTCGAGTTAAAGTGACCCGCAACTAGGATGTTCGGAACTTTCATGTATGAAAGAAGATCGTCCAGAGCCGCCAGAGCTCCCAACTTCTTCCCTGTTGTTCCTCTCACATAGACATTATAAATATCTATGTTCCAATGGGAGCCTGTGGCCAATCTGACTGCCTGAAAATCGTGACTCTAGGTTGGAAGCACCTGTATAATTAACCCTAGATCTTGCCATACCTGAATTGTAAAGCCCCCGATGGCCTCCGTTTTGCAACCTTTAATGGCCTGAATGTAATAGTTTAAGTAACCTACACAAAAGAGAGGAACCTCTGCCCAAGTTTCTTGAAAAAGACAGATGTCATATACCTCTATGAAAGCGTGCCACTCGGGAGAACCCAACTTCGTGCTCAGTTCTGCGATGTTCCAGTACAGCAAGGAATCCTTGGTCGGGATTATACATGGTGACAGTGGTCCGCTAAGTGTAAGAGGAAGTAGGCTGCCCACCTCCAACAAACCATCTGTCTGGGTAGATGAATCAGGAGTAGTCTTTGGGAATTGAACTATCCCTTCAGTAGAATGCTTAGGGCTCGGGGAGCTGCCCCTAGTGATGGGACTGGCTATTATATGTACTTGTTGCTTTGGGGGCGATTCTTTCCACAGTCAATAATTATTATCAAGAGTGAAAAGTACCTGCATACTGGATAGCCTGTGCCTTGGCAAGTGGGCACTCCTACTACTCGGGGAAGAATGTCTAATCTGGATTGATGAATGCCCTGGTGGAGTAGTACGAAACTCCAATGCAAAAAGTATTTTGTTTAGATCAGCCCTTTTCTTGGTAAGCTCAATACAGTCGATGGCGATCTGGTGAAGTTAGCCTATGAACTTTTACTATGTCTTCCCCTATCACTGATCAACATCTGATGACATGCCACATCCAGTTAATAGATTTATTTGATAGGGAATCTGCATTCTCTATACCTTTACTTGTATCAAGCTTGGGTGCATTCACCCTAAAGATTCTATGAGTACTAGGTAAGTTAGATGGGTACTGTTCTCGATGCCCAGGCAGGGAACCTGACTGCAGTTGATCGGCGTGAGAAAGAGTATTCTACTAAACGGTGTCTGGTCCCTCATTAATACTGCCTCATAGGGGTTGATAGGGTTACTTACAACATAGTGTGGTAAGTGCTCAGTCATCGGTGGTGGTGTCTTTTTTGTATTTGTCATAGCCTTTCCAGGAGGAAGTGATAACTTGTTATGTTATGTTATGTTATGTTAAATTGGTCTTCTATAGCGCACGTCTACTCCGATAGAGTGTCCCGGCGCTTTTATTAGCAACCAGAAAAAGACAAACACAGCACAACAAAAATAGGACCACAACAGAAGGAATAAAAAAGATCCTTGCTGGTAGTGGCGTTCATGTCTATGGTAGAAGTAGCTGATGCAGCCACTGGAGTTACAGAAGTGGCACCCTGTGGACAAACTAGGCGACTATTTTCCTTTACATTGGCACTCCCTCTTCACGTTGGATCAGATGTTAATAACTTAACCATCAAGGTTATATCTTCTATCATACTTCTCATGGACCCCATTTCCTGCCTTAACATAGTGACTAGTTGGATCATGTCCAGCCATTCCATTTAAGTACCTGGCGCTACATCTTTGCTTTGTGTAAATGGTGTTGGTGATGTCCGAGCCATCTGGGATATTTCACCCACACCTTTTTCAACCTTAGCTTGATCTAGCAAGGGCAGAAATCTATTGGCGTAAATGAATGGTAGGTAGTGTAATAGGTGAGGACTCTAAAATACGCTCACACTCACTGATTAGGGTATCAATACGATCTATTACACAGTTACTACCTGCACTTTTTTTAAGCTTGCTAGCTTTTTTTCCCTTGTTACCTTGACTTGCTCCATTCCCTCCAACCTCACCCCCTTCCCCACTTCCTTCCAATGTCTTTCTTTTCCACATGATCCTAGGTTATACAGCACGAATGCTAAGACCTCGCTTAGCCCCAGAATGTAATTAAACTGACGGGCACCATACTGAATATAACAATGAAAGGAGAATAATGAAACGTTTAGGGTCAAAGAATCCAACAAATCTAAACAGACAGTGATTGCTGACAATGTTTTAGCAATCATGATAGGTGTCACTGGGTGTCAACAGTACCTTTTAGATAATTCCAATAGTCTCTGTATGGTCCTAGCTACAGTTCCACTACCAGGCCACAAATGAAAGAGGGGTGGCCCTGCCTCTTCCTGTCAATGACGGGCAAGGGAGGGCCCTCACTTGACCCGTGTTTCCCCCCGGCACGTCCCGCGCCATGGCGGGAGAGGGAGCGCTTTATGTGTGCTGGTAGATTACTGCCTCCCCCTCACTGGTGGCACCTGTGAAGACAGCAAAGCACGTTGGGACTAGTTGCCCACTTCCTAGATGAAGAATGCCTCAGGGGTTCTGGCGGTGCTGGTGTGCATGTGCCTTGGGACTCCAGTCCCACCAGGGCTCGAGGATGAAGCACGAACTCCAATGAAGCAGCCCGTAACCTCACACAGTGGCTCACCAACTGCGCCGATACCCTTGCACCGCTGAAGAATCCTTCCAGCAGACCCGGCAGCAAGAAAACCTCATGATTCACCAACGATCTCAAAGACTCAAAAAAATCCTGCCGTACCCTCGAGAAAGCCTGGTGCCACACCCAGTCAACAGAAAACATGGCAGCCCTCAAGAACGCCATCCACAAAAACCACCAGCTGATCCGCACCACCAAAAGGACTGCATTCAGAGAACGACTGGACAACAACACCCACAACAGCAAGGAACTCTTCAACATCATTAAAGAGCTCTCCAACCTCAGCGCCAGCAACAACGACATCAAGCCCAGGCAAGACCTCTGCGACGCACCAGCCTCGTTCTTCCACCACAAGATCGCCAACTTACACAACAGCTTCAGCGCCCTCCTGAAGAAACCCACCGCAGACCTCACGGACCTCAAGAACTTCTGCCCCATCTCGCTACTCCCCTTCCCCGCTAAAGTCATCGAGAAGACCGTCAACAAACAGCTAACATCCTTCCTCGAGACTAACTGATCCCTCGACCCTTTGCAGTCCGGATTCCGAGCAAACCACAGCACCGAGTCCTCCCTCATCGCAGCCACCAACGACATCAGGGCCCTGCTCGACAACGGGGAAACTGCTGCCCTCATCCTCCTCGACCTATCGGCCTCATTCGACACAGTCTGCCACCGCACCCTAACAAGCCGCCTCCACTATGCCGGGATCCAAGGAATGGCCCTGGAATGGATCACCTCCTTCCTCTCCGACAGAACTCAGCAAGTTTGTCTCCCTCCCTTCCGCTCTGCGGCCACCAAGGTCATCTGCGGCGTACCTCAAGGCTCCTCGCTCAGCCCCACCCTCTTCAACATCCGCATGACCCCCCTCGCAGCCATCGCACGCCAACACAACCTAAACATCATCTCCTACACCGACAACACCCAGCTGATCCTCTCCCTCACCAACGATGCCGCCACCGCCAGAGCCAGCCTCCAGGAAGGAATGAAAGACGTTGCGAAATGGATGCAGCTCAGCCGGCTGAAACTGAACTCAGACAAGATGGAAGTCCTCATCCTGGGACAATCCCCCTCTGCCTGGGACGACTCCTGGTGGCCCCCTGCACTTGGCACTGCCCCCAAGCCCACGGATCATGCATCCAACCTACGCTTCATCCTGGACTCTACCCCCACGATGACCAAGCAAGTCAACGCTGTCTCATCATCATGTTTCAACACCCTCCGCATGCTCCGAAAGATCTTCCGGTGGATCCCCACCCACACCAGAAAGACGATCACCCAGGCCCTCATCACCAGCCGATTGGACTACGGGAATGCCCTCTACGCCGGAACCACAGCCAAACTACAGAAAAGACTCCAACACATAAAGAACGCTTCTGCACGACTCATCCTGGACATACCCCGACACAGCCACATCTCTGCCCACCTGAGAGACCTGCACTGGCTCCCCATCAGCAAAAGGATCACATTCAGGCTCCTCACCCACGCTCACAAAGCTCTCCACGACACTGGCCCCGAATACCTCAACAACCGCCTCACATTCTACACACCCACCCGTCAACTCCGCGCCGCCAGCCTCGCCCTCGCCACCATCCCACGGATTCGCAGAACCACCACTGGAGGAAGGCCCTTCTCCTACCTGGCTGCAAACTCCCTCCTCACCCACCTGACCCAAGACCATCTCTCCTTCAGGGAGCAACTCAAGACCTGGCTCTTCGAGCAGTAGCAGTAGCAGAACCCCCCCCCCCCCGCGCGCCTTGAGACCCTTGCGGGTGAGTAGCGCGCTCTACAAATGTCCTGATTGATTGATTGATTGATTGATGAAGGTGGCAATGACCCAACAACAACAGGCCAGCAAACAGCAGAGCAGGCTCAGAACCAGTCTGACAAAAAGCCCACAGTTTATGTTATCCGAACATGCAGATCATGTATAGGATATATAGGAACTACACGACACCTAGGTCTGGCCTGAATTAGGCTTCAGACAATTGTGGTCCATCCATTTTCTGATCTCCTGCACACAACTGTAAAAAGGCTTTGCTGTCTGTGAAAAAATTGGATGATACTGAGATCACTAATTGGGTATCATCTCCATAACATCCCTGCAGAGACCCCAAATATCTAATAAGTTTGGCCTATTTGTCTGAAGGTAACAGTGGACTGCATGCCTAACCTTTATGCCTCACAAGAAAGTATAACACAAAACAGTCTCTAGGTACTTCAATTCGGTGGAGGCTAAAGAGGATCTCCTCTTCTCACTAACAGACTTCAAATGAGAGCTCTGCAAAGAACTGAAGTCCGACATGGCCACCTCCCTGGAGTCATTACGGACCAACTTCAAAGGACTCGGTGTGGACAAGAACTCTAGACTTAAAATCTAAAGTACAGGAACTGGAGCAAAACATGACCCAGATGGAACTTGCTGCCGGTCGCCTATACACACAGCTTCAAAATTTTACATTGAAAATGGGTTGTGAAAAAACAATATGCGACTTCAGAACCTAGTCGAAGGAGCAGAAAGTCCAGATCTTGAGGTCTTTGTGGTTGGACACTTCGCTGAACTGCTGGGACATAAAACGTTTAAAATCAATGTGGAAAGTATTCATGGAGTGGGCCACTTGTTGACAGCTATAGGGAGATGTTTTGGACAGTCTCAACTTATTTAAAATCAAAGATGGAATAATTCAGGGGATGCGATGAACAGGAGAGGTATCCTTCCTTGCTCTGTCTTCCAAGACATTGCCCCAGCCATGCTTGCACATTGTCAGCAAATTTGCCTTGTGACCAAAAAACTACTACTGCCTTTGAACTCATCAATAAATCACATGTTGTCACTGAACTTCATGAGGAGGCACAGATCTTGGGGCTACCTCTCCCTGAGGACCGAGTAGGAGATGGGGGAGCTGAGGAGCTGGCAGACACTATCCCAGGGGGTAGACATAAGAAGCAGCGGCTCACACAAAACCGCCAAAAATCCCAGAAGAGACAGTAGTATTGGTGGCACTTTATAGACCAAAAATCTCCAGGGATGCAGGTTACTGTGTGGGATGAAGAAATTCCAGAATATCAGACTGTTTTGGAGGGGCCTTTGACTATGGACGTACTGTCTGTGTCACGATGCGCAGGCTCCTCGGGATCAGGATGATGCTCAAAAGGGGTCCACCTCCAGCTTTCCTCGCACTCTGGCTAACTATGTGTATACAGAGTACAGAAGTAAGCAGGCGAGGGAAAAGGAAAGGGTGGAAACAGTAGTGGAAGAGGGATACCTGTAAGGAAAGACCACACATTAATACATGTACTCTCCTCACTACTCTCTGTAAATTCGTGCTTGAAGTTATCAATACCTGAAACTCTTTCAGGATATAACCCTTGATTTCCTCTTGATGAGATATTCTCTCTCACCATCTCGTAGGTTTCCCTAAGGTTCAAATAACATACCATTAATGAAGAAAACTAGGTAACCCAGGTGAGGTGGCGCTCTGCAAGTAAGGGTAAGTAAGGTCCTCTAATATACGTGCAGGTGCTCCAAGGAAGGGTGTGGTTACCAACACCCCACACAACCTACAAGTACTGACTACAAGGTTGACTGGATATAGATTAATGCATAATAGAATGAGCGGATTTACTCATATTCACTCGATCTTTATTTCAGATCATTGATGAACTGAATAGATTGAAAAAATAGGAAGACTCCTATCTTATGGTTACTTCTTAGAGAGAAGCAGGGTAAGTGGACTTATTAACCCTGGATAGTGTTAACTATTGGTCATTGATATTGTAGATATTTATCATTGAGGTCCTTGGACTGGTTTGAATTACAGGGTCTTAGAAACCATTACTTGGAGTACGGAGAAGAGTGATTATTTCGACTTGTGGAATTGCATAAATACTTGAGAATACGGTAAATGTTCTTATTTAATATTTATTAACTATTGAGTCACGTTAGATAACATGCGGTGACTTTGGATTCATATTACCAGACCAAACACGAGATGTAAACATACTACTGCGGGTATCACCCCACAGTGGGCAGTCCGTTATAGATGGGAAAATAACTATTGAAAGTTTATCTCTAACGTGGTAAAACTTAGTTTTTGGTGTCGAGAGTGTAATATGGATTTGTTTTACACGCCTGTGGAAAGGAAACATGAATCCTTGTATATAAACTGGTGGTAGCTTTTCTTAAGATGTGCACGTATCGGGTGCATGTATTCTTTGGGATTTTCCTGCCGGGTTCTTTCTTTCTGTTCATCACGGGACTCGACACTAGTATGAACTATAGAGTACTATATATGATGAATTACAGAGTTGTTTATTTGTGTTTATATTATGATTTCAGCCCTGAGGAAGTCGTTGTGTGTATAATATACGAGACGAAACACGTGTTGGCTGAATAAATGACACCTGTACATGGAATGTGGAGAAGCTTTATTTGAAGAGAAGTAAAAAATAAAGAAATATGATTTGAAGAACTTTTTTGATACGATTATTGGGATCATCCACCTGGAACTGCTTTGGATACACTGGAAAGACTTTTGCAAATTGTGCTATCATTTTATTGTTGTATAAATTGTGAGTGCTCAGGAGAATCATTGTGTTAACATACCATTAATTCCTTCGTACTCTTCCTAATCATGCAAAAACGTATCTCAAGCTACAATATACATACCAGCTATCATTCACCCTTAGAACAAAAGTAAGCCCTTCTGCAACACCAGCTTCACAGGATTACTTCATCCGAATAAAAGAAGGTGGTGGTTTGAAACAGTAAGGATTCTAAAAAGCAAGCTGGCACTCCAAAAAGGGGAATCACTGCTGACTCTATTTCTTCCGCAATAGACAAGTCAACCATAGAAAAGATAATACAAAAACTAATAGGCCTGAGGATATCCTCATGTGTTCCGATTCTCCACCGAGGATCTACACATCCAAGAAGCCAAAATAATATTAATCTACTCCACCGAGTGGATTACATCAGGTAAGTAATGGCCCGACACAGGAGGGGGCAATCCAGCGTCTCCCGGTCCACCGAAGAACACAACTAAGGGAACTCTCATGGCCCGACACAGGAGGGGGCAATCCAGCATCTCCCGGTCCGCCAAAGAACACAACTAAGGGAACTCTCACGGCCCAACACAGGAGGGGGCAATCCAGCGTCTCCCGAACAGCCGAGTAACAGAACAAGGACAAGCGTTTCCCGGGATGGAACAGGAGGGGGCATTCCTGCGTCTCCCTTCCGCCGCCGTGGAAACCAAGTAAGAAAACTAACAAGGGGTTCTGTTCAGCCTAGCAGAACGCAACCAAGGCACAGAAACGGAACACATCAGCCTCTGTGTTTAACGGGAGAATATCGAACTTCCAGTAGCTCAGCGGGGACAAGGCGTCCGCCAACCACTTCCTCCCAACTGACAAGACTCAAGTGCGAGGCACCAAGTGTCTCGCGTGATTATATAGCACATCCAGTGCCTCCCAGAAGGATGGCCTTCTGGGAGATGCAGTCCCACAATGCTGAATCTGTAGTGTAGTTCCTATATTCCCAATAGGTTCTGCGAATTGGAATAACATAAACAACAGTGTAGACGTAGGACTGAGGTCGACTTGAGGTTCCGTGACAATTGTAAGTGATGTTTTCGACTCGCTCGAATATGGTCGAGTCTGGTATCTATGAACCGCAAATGATGAGTTTAGTGGGTGTATGCGTTTTCGCTGTGCTAGCCTAAACCGTTCGTCTGTTTCGTGGGTTCCTTCATCTGAACCCACGGGTTCCATTTTAGATACAGCATCCATTTTGTTTCTTGCCCTCAAGTAGCCAGCGAACGGACACTGTCCGCTTTGTGACCCTGGGATTCCCAAACTCTTGCGGAAGACACGTGTTCCTTTGAGGGTGTCTTTATGATGAGGGGGATGATACTGTAAGGCAGATGGCCCCGCTCGAGGCTCATCTTGCCGTCCCGGTCTATTGTCTCAGTTGTGCATTCATTAAGCACGTCTCCTTTGATCCCTGCAATCGTGTTTCCTGATACCACCCCCTTTACACTCTCTTCGATCTGTTCGCTATCCTTGTCTTCCTCTGCACCTGTTTTTGGCTCTTCCTTGATTCGTTTACAGCCGAACGGAATGCACTAATGGTGGGAAGATGCACTTTTACAGTTGGGAACTGGCAAATGCTACTGTAATTATGTTCGGGCCTTGAATACATGAAAGCGACCCCCTATGAAATTTACTGTGGGAACTGGGTTGTAACCTTTTGTCTGCCATGTTATCCTATGATGAAAAACTGTATAAAAGGAGCGATCCACAGATACAATTTGAAGCAGTCTCCGTGAACCTACATGTTATGTACTTCTCGTGACTTCTGTGTTCCCTGCAGTAAAGAAACCTCGAATCTTTGACGCCGAAGGAAGTGTCCCGTGTCTCTGTCATTTGTACGCCGGAACAGGTAACCCACGAAGGTTTCAGGTGTTATCCCTGGCACCGCTGGGTCTTAGAAAAACCCAGTCCTTCAGTTGGCGCCCAACGTGGGGCTGCATCAGTGGTACCGGTCCAAAGCCTGACGACCGTGAGGAACTTCGTGTGAAATCTCCGAGGGAAGGTGCACCCCGCTTCATCGATCCTGTTGTCGAAATAAGTGGCCCGAAGACTTTTCCCGCGAAGATCCCCGCCTCCTGACGGCTGCGACGGACTGCTGCCCTGACTGTAGACCTGTTTTGGCTCCTGGCGTAGACCTTGGTACAGCGAGGCGATTGACGGGCCTTCCTGGTGACGCCATTTTTCTTTGAGTTAAGTATATGTGGGTCGCTCCCAAAATCCTTAGTTGTTGTGTGTGCTTAGTTGTTGCATGGTTCCATTGCATTTGTGGTTCTTCGTATTTTGTTCATAGTTGTTCTATTTGACGTCTGCAGTCGCCAAAAAACAAGGTTTTTTTTTTGCACTTTTGCAGGGACATTGTAATCCCATAACCCTTGACGTTTGTGAAACTCGGTTAGTGTGCACGATGCCTGGCCGTAGTACTTTGTTCGGTTGCTTTAGAGGTTGTGGTGCGGATTCCCGATTGGAGGACTCGTGTCCGATACCTCCAGTTGGAACTCCAATTTATGAATTATATAGTCGACATGGTATGGGTCCCATTACATTCAATGATTATTGGGTTCGTTATACTAAAAATTATGGTGTCCTTAGTTGGCCACCTCATGGTAGTTTTGAGACCCCGATTTTAGATAATCTTGAAGCTAAATTGTTCCAAAGAAAAGCAAGGCCGGCCATGTTTGAGTCCTTTCGGTTATGGCATAAAGAATCCAAGCAGAAAGAAATCAAGCAGCTTAAACGTAATAAGAGAGAAGGTATCGTTACAACGATGAGAAATGCAGAGCAGTTTCAGCGAGACAAAGAAGAGAAGGAAAAGGAAATTTGTGATAGATTACAACGTATGACAGTGGATAAATGTTATCCCGCTTTACCAACGGGTATAGAAAAGAAGGGAGAGGAAGCAGTAGAGGACCCTTTGTTGTCCTATCTATTAAAATCGCCGCCTCCATATGCACAGGATACCACAGCTCTCGTGGTTCCTCCTGTTCCTCAACCTGCTGTACCGGCAGCTGTTAATCAGCCTGTCGTTAACCCTGCCATTGCGAATCCTCTTGTTCCTATTCCTTAACCTGCTCCTGTTCCTACTGCTCCTCCGTCTATACCTTCTCAAGCTGTTGTTCCCGCTACTTCTGCTCTTGTAGCTACTCCTACTGCTCCTGCTGCTCCTATCTTTAGCCCTCATGTTGTTGCTCCTGTACTTTATTCCTCTTCTCCATCTGTTCGTCGACGCATTTCTAACACTGTCGCTAATCTCTATTCTCCTTTTGGACCGCTTCTTGGGTCTGATGATTCTGATGCTCCGCAACGACGAAGTCAGCTACCTGGTGGTAGGGAACGTGATACGCTCATCAAAATCGCGCGTAATTGGATTAGGTATCCCCTTAAGAATCCTCCACGCATAGTTGTTGATACCTTTTCTCAATTTAATGAGCCAACACAGAGATTTGTGTTTGAAGAAATGTGCAAACACTTACGCGACGAGATATCAGTTGATGCGGCAGATGATGTACTATCCGCTTTAACTGAACTTCAGCTTCAGTATTCGAATGGTATGATTGTGGGTAGCAATGTTCGACGTGCAGTCGAGCACCTACTATCTTTTCGTCCCACTGTGATGCCTCGTGCATTGTTTAAGGATGAACATGAGGAATGGATGTCAACGCCTGGTCAGTATCCCATGCGTGAAGTTCCCCCAGTGTGGATGCCAGGTGATGCTAATGCCGTTCCTATTATCCTGCCACACTTCCAGAGAGTGTGGATACACCTCCCATGGAAACGGTCGGAAGTTTTGCAGGTTAAGCAAACTTTGCCTGACCCTCGCAAAAATCTGGCAGGGTATTATAAAGAATTGTCTCAGCTAGTGGATGCGACGATAATGAATCTTGCCGACATTGATATGCTGTTCGGCAATGTCGTACCGCAACCGGTATGGGCGAAAATCCGTCACGAAGATCATGCAGCTGAATTAGGTGGTGACTGGGCTGCGCTTACAGTGGCTGATGTACGACAAGTTGGTGGGGCTAAGCCTGAACAGCTTATTACCGATCTTTCCCCAAAGAATAATTACCCTTATGAAGACACTTATGCCAGCGATGAAAGTCAACTGGGATAAATTATCTGCCTGTAAGCAACAGAAGGACGAGAGTGTCTCCGATTTCTTTACGAGATTTGAGGAGGCATTCATCGATCACAGTGGTCAGGATATGGGCACTGAGGGAGGCCAGGGACTGTTTGTGGATAAACTTGTATCGAATTTGTTGCCTGAACTTAGCAACAAATTGAAAAATTCAGAGTGCGTGGGCTGTTTCTACTTCTGCCCAGATATTGGCTACGGCTCAATATTATGAAAATAGAGAGAAAGAGGAGAACGATTGTGCAGATAAAAAGACGAAAGAACTCAAAACAAAAGTTTTGTTGCAACAAGCATATCCTCCGCGCTCGAATCAAAATGATTCTCAGCAGCGGAATAGATCGCAATCACAGCCTGCTAGGTCACTGTCTCGAAATGACTCTCCTTCGCAGAGACCTATGCTTGGGTACAATCAGTGTGCCTATTGTAGAAATGAGGGTCATTTGAAATTTGATTGTCCGGTTTTGCGCGATCGAAATAATGGAAATTCATCTAGAGGAGGTCGTAGTGGTCCTCAACAAGCTTCACGAGGTAGAGGTCGTGGTGTTACTCAGAATCAAAATGAGCGTTCTAATAATTCCTCTGATTCCAATAATTGTTTTGATCAGCGCGGTTCATCATCAGGTAGATCCGCACAGTACAATGTGGACGATTATTACGTCGATCAGGGTACTGACGATGGTAATTACTAGGACAGCCATAGACAAAGAGAGGGAGTAGTATCAGTTCCGGTTGATCAGAGAGGGCCATACGTCGCAGTTGCCACCTCGGGCGTAGTTGAGCCTTTTCTGTTGGACACTGGTGCAGCGAAAAGTTCCATCATGCATTCGAAACTCCCTGGCGCACCTTTGTCTGGCTTAACAAATGTTTCCGTTGGATTCTCCGGCGCCCCTGTTAGCAATCCGGTTTCTTGCTCTTTGCCCCTCACAATTGGGCCTCATGAGCTGCAAGCTCCTTTGATTTTAACTACTGGTTGTGGTGAAAATCTTTTGGGTCTGGATTTGCTGAAACGTTTGTATGCGACTTTGTATTGTTCTCCTGCGGGAGTAAAGCTTACATTGGGTGAGAGAGTAATCTCTCCTATGTACTTGTCCCTTGATAAACTCCCACAGGAATTGAGTTCTCTTCCTGCATCTTTGTGGGCAACAGGTCCCAATGACGTGGGCCTGCTTGACATTTCCCCTTATGTTGTCCAATTGAAATCGAATGTGCGATTGCCACGTATTCCCCAATATCGTATCTCCCTTGATGGTGAGCGAGCGTTGTTAGCAATCATCTATGGCTTGATCGAGAAAGATGTTATCGAGGAAACTCGGGGAAACGTGTGTAACAGCCCTGTACTGCCCATTTTGAAACGCACTGATCCATCTAAGCCTCCTGTTTATCGTTTTGTCATTGATTTACGGGAGGTGAATAAAATTGTGGTTCCTCAGTTCCCTGTGGTGCCTGACATTACGGCTTTACTGACTCTGATTCCAGCATCTGCGTCCTGGTTCTCAGTGATCGATCTGAAGAATGCTTTCTATAGCATTCCGATTGCTGAGGAGAGCAGGAACCTTTTCGGTTTCTCTTTAGGTGGCCGCAGCTTTAGGTTTAAACGCGCTCCCCAAGGCTACTGTGAGAGTCCATCGATATACAGCCAAGCCTTGAAGAGCCAACTTGACGCGTTTGTGTTGCCGGCTGGTGCGGCCTTGGTCCAATATGTCGATGATTTGTTGGTGGCTGCGGACACACAAGACATTTGCAATACTGCTACGGTGTCTTTGTTGCAAATTCTCTGTGACTTACATCATAAGGTGTCACCTTCTAAACTGCAATATTGTTGCCAAGAAGTAACCTATCTAGGTCACTTATTGTCAAAGGAGGGAAGAAGGTTGACCCCAGAGAGAATTGCAGCGATCGCCCGAATGACTGTGCCAACAACTCAGAGAGATGTGCGTGCCTTTCTAGGCATCACGTCATACTGCAGGCAGTGGATTCAAAATTTTTCATTGCTAGCGAAACCATTGGTAGCTCTTACGTGCAAGGACGTTCCAACTCCTTTGCCATGGACGGAAGAGTGTCAGAAAAGTTTTTCTGAACTACGTCATGCGTTGTGTTCGGCCCCTGTGTTAGGTACTCCTGACTACAGTAAGCCGTTTACACTATACGTTCACGAGAGGGAAGGTTGTGCGTTGAGTGTTTTGACGCAGCAATTTGGCGGTAGGCAACGTCCATGTGCATATTTTTCCTCGACCTTGGACCCAGTAGCTAGAGCATTGCCGAGTTGTTTGAGAGCAACAGCGGCAGCTGCGGTGTCCATCCGACAATCTGCAGGATTGGTCATGGATAATATGCTTACGGTGATGGTTCCGCATGCAGTTGACACTCTCTTGAATCGTACGAAAACCCAACACTTGACGAGCGCAAGGTTGTCTGGTTATGAGTTGACGCTCCTGGCAAGTCACATTCAAATAAAGCGCTGCAATGTCCTCAATCCGGCGACGTTGTTGCCAACTAATATGGAATCAGATGACGTACCACCACACGATTGCTATTTACGAACTGAGAAGGAAACAAAGGGTCGTGTTGACCTAAAAAACACTCCATTGGAAGAACCCGATGGTACCTTGTATGTGGACGGTTCGTGTTTTAAGTTGCCGAATGGTGATGTGACGACTGCTTATGCTGTGGTGACGTTGAGTACGGTTGTGGAAACTGCGAGATTGAACCAGAACTCTGCACAGGCGGCAGAGCTGATTGCTTTAACTAGAGCGTGTGTGTTGTCAAAAGGGAAACGGGTGAATGTGTTTACTGACAGTCAGTATGCGTTTGGTGTTGCGCATAGTTTTGGTCGATTGTGGAGAGAGAGAGGTTTTATGACATCGCATGGTACGAAGATTCAGCATGGACAGCTTGTGAATGATCTTTTAGATGCACTTACATTGCCCAAGCAGGTGGCGATTATTAAGTGTAGTGCACACCGTAAGGTGACGGATGATGTTGGTCGTGGCAATGCATTTGCTGATGAGATTGCTAAGGAGACTGTGAGAAACCTTACAACTAGAATGTATGTGACGAGTTCGGTAAGGTGGCCTGTAGAAACTGGTATGTGTGAAGATACTATTGAAAGTGTGAAAGCGATTCAGAGTGAGGCCACCGAGACTGAAAAGACCAGGTGGAAAGAGAGTACGGGAAAGTTGGATGCGAATGGCTGTTGGGTTGATTTGACGGAGAATAAAAGGTGGATGTTGCCGGATGCATATGTGCTAGCTGTTGTGACCATGGCACACGGTTTGTCACATATTAGTGCGAAAGGTATTTGCAAGTTGTTGTCCCCTGTGTGGAAGAATGATGGTATTGCTAAGTGTGCTGAGAGATTGGTCACGAATTGTATGGTATGTATGATGTACAATCCTGGTAAGGGAACTCCTGCACCCCCTGGTCACTTTGCTCCTCCTTCATGTCCCTTTGAAGTGATTCAGTTGGATTTCATCCATATGGAGCGATGCAATAACCTAAAATATGTTTTGGTTGTGGTTTGCGTATTCTCCCGATGGATTGAAGCCTACCCTCTCAAAGACAATACTGCCCTGTCTACAGCGAAAGTCCTACTGAAGGAATACTTCCCTCGGCATGGAATGCCACGGATTGTATGGTCTGATAACGGAAGTGAGTTTGTGGGGAGTGTGATGAAGAGTGTGTGTAAGGGCCTTGGAATTACACAAAAATTCCACAGTGCCAACCATCCCCAGTCAGCAGGTTTGGTTGAGGGGTACAATGGTTCTCTAAAACTAAAACTGGCAAAGATTCAGGCTACGACTGGTCTCTCGTGGCCCGACGCTTTGCCCCTGGCTCTTCTGTCAACTAGGGCGACTGTACACTCTCGAGTAGGGCTTAGCCCATATGAGATTGTGTTTGGCCGTCCTGCAAATATTTGGGGGGTTCCTAGACCTGGTGTGTTCTCTGATCTTGAGTATCCAATGCAGATCGATTACCTTCATGATCTGACTGCTAAATTGAGGTTAATTCATCAACAGGTCTTTGAAGCATTGCCGGCGCAGACGGAGGGTCCAGGCCACCAGCTCCAGCCCGGAGACTGGGTGGTTACGAGGAACTTTGGCCGAAAATGAAATCTTGAGCCGAGGTTCATCGGGCCCTTTCAGGTGCTCCTTGCCACGAGAACTGCTGTTCGTTTGGAGGGCCGCAAGCATTGGGTGCATGCCACCCACACCAAGAAGGTACCAATACCTTTGCCAGCGGACTCGTGGGTAAGGAAGGGCATCGCCTCGTCTGAAACGGAGGTTTTGCCGAACTTTGTGCCATTTAGTGACGCTCAGTCTGTGGGAGAGACTTCAGTGCAGCCGGACGATACTGTTGAACCTTTGTCATTGGAGAACTCAAGATCTGAACTATTGTCTGACCGACAGGATTCTGTTTCTTCATCCGATCAACTGTTTGAAGATCAGACTCGTCCTGGGAGAAGCAGATATTTTCTCCGTTCCAACACTAGAGACTAATAAAAAAATGTTGCTTTCTCCCTTGACATTTACGTTAACTGAACATTTTTGAATAACTGTAATTTTTGTATGAATTCTGAGTTCTTTTTCGTACATGTGTATTTGTTTCCACAGCTAGGAGATTTTGTATATATATTGTTTTATTAAAAAGAACCTTACATCCGGGTGGACCGTAGGGCTGTGCGGGTACTTCCTTCTGTTTAGTAGGTCCTGACACTAGGTCGGAGGCCGTTGATTCCTAGGAACTCCTGGGTATTGACTATTGCTACACAGAACGAAGTGTGTCAAGAACGTTGCGGACGGTTTTAGAGGATGGCTTTCTCGAAGCTGTCGGAATTGGAGAAGACTCAATCTCAAATATTCGAATTGCATAGGATTGTACGTACTAAATGCTTTATGTTTCAGGTGTTCCTTCTGTTCCTAACTATTTCTTCGTTATTGGTGGGTGGAGTGTATTGTATGATACAATCCTTATTGCCTTCTGTTTCACCTACCCCTTCTTCTGAACCTAAACCTACCTCCACTGTTTCTCCTCATTCTTTCCACATCTTACCCCAACACGAGCAGGTTAGTTGTGCGGAATTTATGAACAATTCCTTCATTCAGCTCCTTCATCATCATCAGTTGGTGATGAACAGCACTAACTGTTGGGTGTGTGGGTTAATGCCACATACCACCGATAGGGGAATTCCGTACTTGGTCCTTCCTTACAGTTCCCAGGGTTCAGCTCGAGCATTTCAAACAATGTTTCGTAGCGCACTAGATTCCTACCCCCATCGAGAGCCACGCACTGCAGATCATGGTCCTGGCCCGTACCACAAGCCTTTGGCAAGAGCGATTGCCGATTTAGATAGGGATATCTTTGACGCATCGCTTATCCCAGGGGAAGAGGTGCGAGCATACAGAGATCTGAGTGAGGCTGAGTATAGCATGTCAGTGGGTGATCGGCAGCTTAAAAGCTCGTCTCCGATCTGGATTGTACCCCATCTCGGTAATTTCTGTCTGAAAGGCATAGGCCGAAGCCCGCGAGCTCAGCTTGGGAGGAGTGCCTGTACGGAAACGTATGTTTTACCGATGCTCTCTTCCCCGATTCTTCTGACTGCCAAGGGTACTTATTTTGTTTGCTATGACCGCGCATATACATGGCTGCCTCGTGACTTCTCAGGCACATGTTATATTGCGAATTTGTTGCCGACGACCTTTACTGTTGGGTCGGATTATCACAAGACCAGAGTTGTGAGAGGCGTGATTAGCGAAGAGGACACTGCCGGTCAAGAAGCAGGAGACTTCTTTAAGGGTTTCTTGCCGTTTTGGGGACCTATGATCAATAGTAGGAACCTGAGACAGTTGACTCGAGTGGTGGAATCGACCGCTAATATCACTGCAGTGCCCTTGGCAACATTACAGCAGAGCTTCAGGCGGACAGGCTTATGACGTTACAAAATCGTATGGTTTTGGACGTTGTTCTTGCAGATAGAGGTGGAGTATGTAAGGTGATCCATTCGAGTTGCTGCATTTTCATTCCTGACAACGCTCCAACTGTCTACCAAGCCATCTCGAAGTTGCACAAAATCTCTGAGTCCATACACGTGGACGTAGGTGATTGGACGCTACTAGGATGGTTTTGGGGCCTGATGTCGACGTGGGGTTGGAAGATTCTGATGATCATTGGGGTTGTTGTAGCATTTCTTTTCACGTGTTGTCTTTGTGTGCAGTGTGGCCCTGCCTTATGTGTCCTCTGTGCCACGACGTGTATAAGACGGCCACCTGTTACCAAGGAAGCGCTGATGGATAGAATAATGTTGCAGCAACATCTGGATGGTCTGATGAATATCGAGATCGATTCCGATTATGACTAGTGTTTGCCTACATGAGGGCAAAAGGAGCGTCTGAGGTTCCGTGACAATTGTAAGTGATGTTTTCGACTCGCTCGAATATGGTCGAGTCTGGTATCTATGAACCGCAAATGATGAGTTTAGTGGGTGTACGCGTTTTCGCTGTGCTAGCCTAAACCGTTCGTCTGTTTCGTGGGTTTCTTCATCTGAACCCACGGGTTCCATTTTAGATACGGCATCCATTTTGTTTCTTGCCCTCAAGTAGCCAGCGAACGGACACTGTCCGCTTCGTGACCCTGGGATTCCCAAACTCTTGCGGAAGACACGTGTTCCTTTGAGGTTGTCTTTATGATGAGGGGGATGATACTGTAAGGCAGATGGCCCCGCTCGAGGCTCATCTTGCAGTCCCGGTCTATTGTCTCAGTTGTGCATTCATTAAGCACGTCTCCTTTGATCCCTGCAATCGTGTTTCCTGATACCACCCCCTTTACACTCTCTTCGATCTGTTCGCTATCCTCGTCTTCCTCTGCACCTGTTTTTGGCTCTTCCTTGATTCGTTTACAGCCGAACGGAATGCACTAATGGTGGGAAGATGCACTTTTACAGTTGGGAACTGGCAAATGCTACTGTAATTATGTTCCGGGCCTTGAATACATGAAAGCGACCCCCTATGAAATTTACTGTGGGAACTGGGTTGTAACCTTTTGTCTGCCATGTTATCCTATGATGAAAAACTGTATAAAAGGAGCGATCCACAGATACAATTTGAAGCAGTCTCCGTGAACCTACATGTTATGTACTTCTCGTGACTTCTGTGTTCCCTGCAGTAAATAAACCTCGAATCTTTGACGCCGAAGGAAGTGTCCCGTGTCTCTGTCATTTGTACGCCGGAACAGGTAACCCACAAAGGTTTCAGGTGTTATCCCTGGCACCGCTGGGTCTTAGAAAAACCCAGTCCTTCAGACTAGGTCTCTATTGAATATGTTAGACTTAATTATGAAATGCCATCTAGCTCAGAGGTCACTAGAAACGTTCTCGAGTAAACAAGAAGGTGTTAACTTTCTTGAATAGACAAGAAGGGATTAGTTTCTGACAACCGCATAAACATGACAACTTTGCTCCCCAGAATAAGGAGTATATCTCCAGAGTCGCGGATACATTAGATAGCTATTTCACTCAGTTAAGCGTGCATGCTTCGTTTCACCAGGAGTGCAGAGAAATAGAGAGACGGGCATTTTCAATAAAAAGGGTATTTATTGAGCAGTCTATTTTCTCATGCAAGAGAAGTGAATTGCCACAATTGCAATACTTGTCATAAAGTAAAGTGCGTACAGTAAAATAAGTATTATGAAATAATACTGTAAAAACATTTATATGGTTTCTAAGCCATAAGATACCTAAAATGGATAAAATACATACAATGATAAAATAATGACTAAACATACTCAACTGGTGTTTCTAAGATAAGCCTACCCCAGTGTACCTAACCTAAGCCTAGTACAGGGAAGGAGTAGATGAGTTACAGGTTTTGCCAAGAATCTGAATCAAGAATTCTCTGTGGGTCTAATCAACTCCGTACCTTGGTTATAGAATGATGGAGGTCTTGTATCTCTTTCTCAGGACTCGATCTCCCAGCAACCCGCAAGGGTGACAGGGAAACACTGGAGCTGGATTTCTCGGCAGGAGAAAAGACAGCGTCTCTCTCAGTGGGTCAGCAGGGAGGGTCGGCTTCCTTCGGCACTCGCATCAGCAGGGCGTCAGGCAAGTAGATAGCCGATCTGCTCCAAACCACCGTGTGTTGCTTAAGGCAGATGCTGGTATATTTATACCTGGAAGGTGCCGAGTTTGACATAAGGTTGGACATAAAACGTCACTAAGAACTCGCAGTTTTTTCAGGACTCCAGGAGTTCTAGGACAAATCAATACAGAAGCAGGGGGAATTCCCGGGATGCTGGAGGCTTGGTTTGTTTAAGAACGCATTGTGCTTTCTGGGAGTCTATGGGAGTAGCCTTGATGTATTTGGACTGCATTGGCTATGTCTTAATATGGGTATGATTCTTATGCCTATATAAGCGTGTGATTTGATATAACCACATAAGGGCATGAAATCGGGAATATTTACTAGAGTCCTAGAATCATCTACAACTAATCCATGTAGCACCAGGCTTCCCGGGGTAACGCTGACAGAATAACCGGATCTCCCTAGGAGCGTGAAAGGCAGAACATGGTACCCCTTCCAGGATATCAGGAACCACAACCGCCCCTGGCGAAACCTAGAGTCCAGCATTCTGGGAACCTGATATTCCAAATGGCCATCCCTCAACACAGTTGGCACCACTTTACTCTGCGCACCACCGGCTGGTTTCAACAAACTACAGTGAAACACAGGGTGCATTCTCAATGAAGCAGGCAGTTTGAGTTTGTAGGCAACAGAATTTATCCTGCAAAGGATGGCATAAGGCCCAATAAAACGAGGATGGAATATGCTGCGGTAACGAAAACGAATGTTCTTCGTAGAAAGCCAGACCTTGTCGCCAACCTGATACTCGGGACCATCCTGTCGGTGTTTGTCAGCCCACTTTTTGTAGGAGGTCTTTGCTTGATCCAGAGATTTTTGGATCCGACGGTGGGTTCTCAAGAGCGACTTCATATGAGCGGCTACTTTAGGGTGGTTTTGCACTTCACTGGTGATTACCAAAGGCAATGTGTTAACGTGAAACCCGGTGTTAGCCCTGAATGGAGTTTCCCTTCTTGAACTGTGCCAGGCATTATTGTAAGACAGTTCGGCCAACCACAACATGGATACCCAAGATTGAGCCGCCTCCTCTGAATAACAGCTCAGGTATTTCTTTAGAGTCTGATTCAGTCTTTCGGTCTGTCCATTCGTCTGGGGATGGAAACTGGTGGATAATGCATCTTCCATATGGATGGCTTTGCACCACATGTGCCAAAAGCGAGCCGCGAACTGAGGTCCTCGGTCCGAAATAATGACCTTTGGGATTCCACGTATCCTCACCACATGGGTTAGCAACAGTTGTGCAGTCTGACTGGCCGTTGGCAGATTCTTACATGGGATGAAATGTCCCAGTTTAGTTAAACTATCGACCACCACCAAAATGGCATTGCATCCTTGATCATTTGGCAGGCCCACTATGAAGTCTAAACTGATGTGTGCCATGGATGTGATAGCGTAGGTAAGGGGACCAGCTTCCCTTTGCTCTTGGTCTGCTCTCCTTTGGCTCATGCACAAGTGTCACAATGTTGAACCCATGTCTCCACATCCTTTGACATGCCATCCCACCAGAAATGGCGTTTCACGAGATGCAAGGTTTTCTTGTTTCCTGGATGGCCTGCTAATACTGCGTTGTGACACCAATTAAAAGCCTGTAAATGGAAATGGTGAGTGGGTAAGTACATATTCCCATCGTACAAGGGTATCCCATGCTTAAGGGTTCGGTGTGGGTCATGACATGGCCATGTCTGCCACTGAGCCTGACTCCGATGACCAGCAACTTGTTCCATAAAACGTTCCGCTGTGACAGTGCATATGACTTTCTCTGGAGTTGTGATGGCTTGTTGTACCTCATGTGATGAATTTGAGTTCTCCCCTTGCCTCGAGAGAGAGTCCCCCTTCCGATTTTCAGACCCTGGGCGGAAAGTGATCACAAAGTCATATCCTGCGAAGAACAGCATCCATCTCATTTGTGTGAGAAAGATGGCAGGCTGTCTTAATGAACATTAGATTTCGATGATCTGAGTATAGTTATTGGATGTTGCTCTCCCCGCAGGTAGTGTCTCCACTCCAGGAAAGCCTTTTTTTTATAACCAATAGCTCTTTTTCTGCCACTGTGTAATTGATCTCGGCAGAATTTAGTTTTTTGGACAAGTAAGCCACTGGATGCAATTATCCTATTTCTCTGTCCCTCTGGGATAGTACAGCCCCCACCGCCTGGTCCGACGCATCCACCTCGACTAAAAATGGAATGTCTAACTGGGGATGGCTCAGTATAGGAGCAGTACTAAATGCTTTTTTCAATTGTTCGAAAGCCCCCATGGCCTCTGAGGTCCACACAAAGGGTACACCCTTTCTCAGCAATCTAGTGACTGGAGATGCCAAGAGGGAAAAATGTGAGATACATCTCCTGTAATAGTTAGAAAACCCTAAGAAGCATTGCACATCTTTCACACTCTTAGGTACTGGCCATTGTTGCACCACCTCCACCTTCCTGTCCGCCATTCTAAACCCCCGGGACTCAGAATAACGCCCAAGAATTCCACCTTAGAAACACTAAACTGGCATTTACTGAGCTTACAGTAGAGGCAGTTGTCCAATAACCGTTTCAGAATCAGGATGACATGACTGACGACATGCTGCGCCTGGGAAATCGAATAGACCAGAATGTCATTGATGTAGACGATAACAAACGGGTCTATGTATTCCTTTAACACATAATTTAAAAAATACTGGAAAGCCGCCGGGGTGTTGCACATCCCGAACGGCATGACCAAGTATGCATACAGCCCATACCTTGTCTTGAACGCTGTCTTCCACTCATTGCCCTCGCTGATTTTTACCAAGTGATAGGCCCCTTGAAGGTTCAACCGGGTGTAAATGTTGGCCTCCTGTACTTGGTCCAGCAGAACCAGGATGAGTGGAAGCGGATAACAGTCTCTCACTGTTTGTTTATTCAACAGTCGATAATTGATGCATGTCCTTAGGTCACCATTGGTTTTCGCTGTGAAAAACAAAGGGGAGGTTGCTGGAGACCTAGTGGGACGAATGAACCCAATGGCACTGAAATGATTCAGATACTCGCCTAGGTGCTCAGTCTCAGGCTCAGATAGTGCGTATACCCTACAGGATGTCACTACTGCCCCGTCTATCAGATCTATACAACAGTCATATTCGCAATGCGGGGGTTGGGTCTCAGCCTTGATCTCGCTGAACACCTCTCTATAGCCTTCATAGGCCAATGGCAACACCACTTGCTTCTCGGCTGCAGTGGCCACTTGGTAAACCTGGGCTAACTCGAGGGTATGTGAACCAATGTCTCTCATACAATTGTTCTGACATTTATCTGAGCGAAACATGATAGTCTTGAGTTTCCAATCAATTGTTGGATTGTGATATCCTAACCAGGGCATGCCCAGGATAACCTCATATTGAGGGGACTCGATTATGTTCAATACCATGGTCTCCACATGGTCTAGGGGATTCCCTTTCAGAATCAACTCCACTTCTTCAGTGTGTTCAGTTATCCGACCGGATTTCAATGGGATTCCGTCCACCGCCAACACCCTTTCAGGTTTGTGATTGGGCACACGCCCTAGCCCCAGGCGACGTACCAAACCATCATCAATTAAATTCCCGGTGGCTCCGCAATCGATCATTCTATAGACTGGATATCATTGTCCTTGTGCCTGGAGAAACATGGATAGGACAATATGAGCCACCGTGTTTGTGGATTCCGCTGCCGCCAAAAAGGGCAACCTCCATTCCTTCCCATCAGGGCTCTTCTCTAAATCCTGAGTCTCCTTACTATCGGGGCTTTGTATTACTATGAGGGCAAAGTTCTTTCCTGCATAAAAGGGTCTTTGTTTTTTGGGTTTCAGGGTACAATCCTTTACATAGTGCCCCTTTTTGCCACAATACATGCATAGACCCTGGGTTCTGCGACTTTCCCTCTCTGCTCTAGACAATGAAGACCTGATCGCGCCTACGTCCATTGGTTCTGGTGTGTTTCCCTTTTCTAGGGGGGAAGGATGATCAACCTGCCCCAACCCTACTGAGGTTCTACAGCTCCGTCTCCGGTCTCCTACTCTTTCTGCGAGTCGGTGGTCTAATCGTAAAGTTAGATTAATGAGATCAGTACAGGTCGTAGGCTGGGGGTCTATTTGGGCCAACAAGTCCTTTATCTCTTCAGTCAACCCCTGATAATACAGTGCCTTCCTTTTTTCTTCCAGCCGGGCAGTCTCGGCTACTAGTCGATTGAACGTGGTCATGTATGTAACCAGGTCCTTCCTACCCTGACGTAACTCTAGCAGCTCCCTATCGGCTCTAAGTGTGGTGGCTCTCCTATCGAACACCTGTTCAATTTTTTTCTGAAAGGCTATCCAATCCGAGAGCAACGGATCATCATTCCTAACCAACGGACCCGCCCAGTTGGCCGCATCCCTGGTTAGGTATGAGATGGCAAACGCTACCCTGGACAAATTAGTCGGGAAAGATGCCGGTCGGCAAGAAAAGTGTAATGAGATTTGAGTTAGAAAAGCCTGGATAGTATGAGGGTCTCCCGAGTATATTTTGGGACTAGCCAAGTGTATGGGTGGAGGAACCGTCACCTGGATCTGCTGAGCACCCACAGAAGCATTGAAAGGATTCCTTGTCTGCCTATCTAACTTCTCTTTCAGGGCTGCGGTCTCAGCCCGTGATGTAGCTAGTTCCTGCTCTACCAGGACCTGTAGTACATCATCTAGGGTAGTCATCTCTGAGTATCCTCCTCATCAGGAGGAGATGCCTTCTTGGCACGTGATTCTGTCACAATGAACAGGCTCCTCGGGATCAAGATGATGCTCAAAAGGGGTCCACCTCCAGATTTCCTCGCACTCTGGCTAACTATGTGTATACAGAGTACAGAAGTAAGTAGGCGAGGGAAAAGGGAAAGGGGAAAGGGGAAAAGGAAAGGGTGGGAACAGCAGTGGAAGAGGGATACCTGTAACAAAAGACCACACATTAATACATGTCCTCTCCTCACTACTCTCTGTAAATTTGTGCTTGAAGTTATCAATACCTGATACTCTTTCAGGATATTACCCTTGATTTGCTCTTAATGAGATGTTCTCTCTCACTATCTGGTAGGTTTCCCTAAGGTTCAAATAGCATACCATTAATTCCTTCGTACTCTTCCTAGTCATGCAAACACTTATCTCAAGCTACAATATACATACCAGCTATTATCCACCCTTAGAAAAAAAAGTAAGCCCTTCTGCCATCTGAATAAAAGAAGGTAGTGTTTTGAAACAGTAAGGATTCTAAAAATGTAGCTGGCACTCCAAAAAGGGGAATCACTGCTGACTCCATTTCTTCCGGAATAGACAAGTCAACCATGGAAAAGATAATACAAAAACTAATAGATCTGATTATATCCTCATGTTTTCCGATTCTCCGCCGAGGATCGACACATCGAAGAAGCCAAAAGAATATTAATCTACTCTGCCGAGTAGATTACAGAAGGTAAGTAAGGACCCGACACAGGAGGGGTCAATCCAGCGTCTCCCGATCAGCCGAGTAACAGAACAAGGACGAGCGTTTCCCGGGACGGATCAGGAGGGGGCAATCCTGTGTCTCCCTTCTGCCGCCGAGGAAACCAAGTAAGAAAACTAACAAGGCGTTCTGCTCTTCTGAGCAGAATGCAACCAAGGCACAGAAACGGAACACAGCAGCCGCTGTGTTTAACTGGAGAATATCGAACTTCCAGTGGCTCAGCGGGGACAAGGCGTCCACAAACCACTTCCTCCCAACTGACAAGAATCACGTGCGAGGCACCCAGTTTCTCGCGTGATTATATAGCACATCCAGTACCTCCCAGAAGGATGGCCTTCTGGGAGATGTAGTTCCACCATGCTGAATCCAGGTAGGCACCAGTCAGAACCTGACAGTCTGAGTGTCCTCCGGCACCTCCTGTATGGACATTTCACAAAAAGTCTGCACACGAGTAGCTATGTCTGCCATTATTTTCAACATGCTGGTTCTTGGATTTAGTAATGCTCTATACCTTGATAGCATTTGGCTACCGTGAGCTTGCCTTTGGGGATATTGACCATTACACCTATAAGTGAACTCCATGCGACTAGGATGTGTATTCAGATAGGAACTTCATTCCTATTTATTGCTGTTGGTGCTTTAGACTCAGTTAATTTACTTGTGCATTTGGTCTCTCATGGGAGATACTGGGCTGAGAATCACAAGAATCGAGAATTAGGGTTGTGCCTCTCTTTGGGAGGCGGGCAGAGGATGGGGTTCTTTATTTAGGTCTAATGTGAGTGGAAACTGGTTACCCCACACTATGGTAATTACTACGCTCATGGAATGTGATGGGACTTAATTCCCCCTCTTAGTTGCAAAAGATGTGGAAAGACTTATTAGACTAACAACATGATGTAGTGGCCTTACAGGAGACTCACCATAAGCATTCCGAGGAACACAGGTTACGATACAGAGAGTACCCCAGGATGTGTAAATCCTCAGGCTCTTCGAAGCATAATGGAGTTGCATTGCACTTTCACTCCTCATTAAAAGTCCAATATGAGGGCAATAAGACAGACAGGGAGGGGAGAATAGTGATAGTGAAGGGGCGTATACGTGGCCGCCTCTGCATTCTTATTTCACTTTGTGCTCCTAATACTAATCAAACCCCATTCCTACAGGAGTTTTTGACTCAATTTGGAGGGTTCGTAGAGGAAGAGGTTATGGTTATAGGGAATTTAAGTCTCAGTTGGTACTCAGGAGTTGACAGTATTCACCCCCAACAATCTACCATGGAGAGTTTTCCAAAGGCCTTGAAGTGGGTGTTTCACGAACTGGGTCTCTTCGATGCTTGGAACACTCTACATCCAAATGGCCAAGACTACACTTTCTTTTCCCATTCTCATCACAGCTATGTACAAGTAGATTACATATTTGTGAGTCATCCCTTAACCCAGGCAGTCCAATAAGTCACATTCCATCCCATTGATTATGCTCTGGCAGCATTGATATTAGAATGGAACTCACCACCATCTTAGAACCACTGCTGGTGTTTACCGGGATCACTGGTGAGGGATAGTCTCTTACGAGATGACTTAAGGAAAAAGATTAAGGAATTATTCCAGATGAGCGTACCACAAGACACTAATCCTGTCAATAACTGGAATGCCTTCAAGTCTGTATTAAGGGGACACTGCATAGTGATAAATTCCTTGCTAAATAAACCAAAGGTGGGGGAGAGATTGTCCATAGAAATGGAACTTCACACAGCCGCCCAAAGGTTTAAGGATAACCCAACCCTGCTGCATCAGAGACAGGTGACTGCCCTCAGAGGGAAAGACAATGTTATATATAACAATCGTGCAGAGCTCACTTTGTTGGGGTTGCAGCGCACAACATATGAGCAAAGTAATAAAGTGGGTTGTTATTTGGCAAGACAATTGCGGGTTAAGATAGAAAAGGAAAACATAGGTGACTTACATCGTGATTCGGGGGAGATAACAACCTCTGTTACAGAGAAGGCAGTGATCTTTGGACATTTTTATACCAAACAATATAATGTGGAGAGAACAGGTGGGCAGGTAGAATTAGACTATTGAAGTGAGGAAATTTCACCCCAGGTGGCGGACAAAAAGAATAAAATATTAGGGAGTCCAATTACTACATAAAAAATGTGTATGGTGATTTCACAATTAAACTACACAAATCACCAGGACCTGATGAGCGGTCTACCCAATCTTATAAAACATTTAGTGCTGTCCTACTTCCTCACTTATCAACTTAATCAGATGGCGACTTTGGGGACGGTTACATCCTCCTTAACTGAGACACTTATCTCAGTAATCTCAAAACAAGGAAAAGACATAAAGCCCTGTGGTTCTTATCAACCAGTAGCCCTGTGCCCTCACTCAGGCAGCTCGGCGAACGCAATATTTTTGTTGTTTCTGCCTTTGCATGTCAGATGGCTTCTTTGCCTATGTTTACTAACGAGTGTCAGGGTCTGGCTGAGTACACTAATTCCTGTCTGAGCTGATTAATCCCAGTCCGGACTATTTGTTGGTTCACACCATTGTTTCCTTTAAGTTATCTTATCTGCTGTCCTTCGCTACATGTCTCATGCATTCTCCTGTTTCACGACTGTCCTTCTACAACACGCAGCTGTGTTTTCTCTACTTGTAAATTGAATTGTGTGGATTCATTTGTAATTTACTTAAGGGGTCGAGTGACAAACAGAACTGGGAAACTCGAGTTACTTTGGTCTTAAAACATTATCTATAACATTTGCCTATAGCTCATGCTCTTGTGGGATTGCATTTTGCATTGTATTGTATCGTATATAAACCTGTGCGCCACGGAGTTAAGTGGCAGTCTCTTTTGAACCTCGTTGTACCGACGACTTCTAAGACCACTGTACTAGCTGCAGCTAATAAATACCATCTTCTACGCCAGACAAAGAGTCTGTGTCTCTGTTTTGACAAGGCAGGTGAATCCCGGGGATTTCAGACGTACCCTGCGCCGCCGGGCCTTAAGGCTGCTGTTCTCCAACTGGCGCCCAACGTGGGGCGACTTCAGTTGTAGCGGTTGAGCCCAAGGGTGATGAGGAGCCCGCAAGAAAATTCCGGAGGAAGTGCACCACGTGATCGACCCCTGTATGTCGGAAGTGGACCGAATGTCTTTGACAGCGCGGCTACTCCTCTCCGACGGCTGCTGACGACTGCTGCCCTGACTGTCGCCCTGCCTTGGACCCTTCTGACAATGTTTGGTAAAGCAAAACGATAGACGGACCTTCACTGGTGTATAACGATTCTTAGTTAAGTATTTGGTGGGTCCCTCCCACAGACTTTTGTTTTGTTTTTGGGTTTTTATTCAGGTATTGCAATAGCTGAAGCCAAGGGGTAAGTACGTTTGTACTGTTTCCATTGATCTATACCCCTTGTTGTTTGTGATTAGCCTAGAGAAGTGACGATGCCTGGGTTGAGTAATTTTAAGAGATTTTGTTGTTTAGGTTGTACGAGGGATTCACAGTTGGAGGAATCATGTCCGATCCCTCCAGTTGGAACTCCCACTTATGAGCTTTATTCGAAACACGGTATTGGTCCCATTACCTTTACCGAGACATGGGTCCAATACACGAAAAATAGTGGAGTTTTGAGATGGCCCCAGAATGGTAGTTTTGACCCCGCTATCTTAGATAATCTGGAAACAATTCTGTTTAGAAGAACAGCCCTGCCGGCCATGTTTGACTCCTTTCGCCTTTGGCGTAAAGATGCCAAACAGAAAGAAATTAAACAAGCAAAAAAGGATAAGAAAGCACAAGACATGTCGATTTTACAGGCTGCCCAACAGTTTAAAAATAACGAAGTAGATGGTGTGAAGGAGGTATTAGAGAGACAACATCGCATGGCGATAGATAGATGCTATCCGATGCTGCCTACTTCCTCTCTAGATAAAAATAAGGAATTAGAAGAAGATTCCCTAATGTCTTGTTTATTGAATTCACCTTTGCCCTATGTCCAAAATGCTAATGCACCTCTGTTACCCCCTCCCGTTGCTCAACGAGTGGTTGCTCAATTGCCGATTGTCCAACAACCGGCTCAGCCTCTTAATGCTTCTTTGCTTGCTTCTGCTCCGTCCTTACAGTCTGTAATTCAGCCCCCACCTTCTCCCGCTCTTACTCTTCAGTCAGCTACGTTTCAGTCCCCGTTGCCTTTTACATCTGTAATGCCCCCCATCCTCTTGAGGGATTCTCCTACTTCACAGAGGAGGATAGCAGATGCTGTTTCAAGTTTCTTTTCTCCTCTTCTTGGGTCTTTAAATCTCGTTGTCAACTACCTCTTACGGACGAGAAAGTAGTTTTGGGTTCTCTCGCTCGTAAATGGATAGAGCATGGACTAGAAAATAGTACCGAAGATATCAATGGGGAGAGCCCACGCAGAGATATGGTTTCAATGTTATGTGTCAAACTCTTATTAGAGGTTAGGAGGATATGGAGTCAGACACAGTTCCTTCAGAACTATTGAAATTACAAGCTGATTTTGATAAGGGTTTTATTGTAGGACATCGAGTTGCAGAGGCGGTGAATAGACTCATTGCGTTTCGAACAATGTTCTTGTCCCTGTCCTTTTCCGAGGCTGATCCCGCCAATAAACAAGGTAGTAATAATTATCCAATGTGTGAAGTTCCTCCCGTATGGAGAGAAGAGGTGGTTGGTCCACCTCAGCTCCCTGCTCATTTCCAGCGTATATGGGTCCATGAACCCTGGAAAAGGTCTGAAGTATTGGCGCTTAAACAAACTCTTCCAAATCCCCGTACAAATCCTGCTGGATATTACAAAGAATTGTCCCAAACAGTTGACGCCTGTATTATGAATTTGGCCGACATTGATATGTTATTTGGAAATGTTGTTCCGCAAGGCATATGGGCACGGATTCGTAAGGAAAATCATGTGGCTGAATTAGGTGGCGATTGGGCTGCTATTAGAGCTGCGGATGCGAATCAGGTGGGTGGTGCGAAACCCGAGGATTTGATTACAGCTCTTCCAGGTAGAATAATTGAATTGATGCAGACAATGATGCCTGCAGTGCGAGTAAATTGGGATAAGCTGGCTGCATGCAAGCAAAAGAAAGATGAAAGCGTCTCAGATTTCTTCACTCGCTTTGAAGAGATGTTGATTGACCACAGTGGTCAGGATTTTAGTGTAGAGGGTGGTCAGCGATTGTTTGTGGACAAGTTTGTATATAATTTGCTTCCCGAGTTTTCAAATAAATTAAAGAGTTCTGAAAGTGCATGGGCTGTCTCTTCCCCTGATAAAATATTGGCTACTGCACAGTATTACGAGAATAGGGATAAGGAGGAGAAGGAGAAACAAGAGAAGAAAAACAAAGATTTGAAAACAAAGGTTCTTTTGCAGCAGGCGTATCCGCCTCGCTCGAATCAGCATCAGCAACCTTCCCAGTTTCAGCAGCCTCCATAGTTTCAGAGATTGTTGCAGAAACCCGAGGATTTTATGCAGCGACCTTCGTTAGGTCCTAATCAATGTGCATATTGTAGGGAAGAAGGCCATTTCAAGAATAGTTGCCCAGTTTTATTACAGCGTAATAATGTGATGTCCGCTCCCCGAGGTCATGGTAATTTTTGGACAGGATCTAGAGGTATAGAACGAGGGATGTCCTCTCAGGAGCAGCGTTCTTTTCCTCCATCTACCTCGAATTACTTTGATCAGAGACAGTTCAGTCTACGCAGTATTACAATGATGATTATCATGTTGAAAATAGGGCTGACAATTTTCAGATTGAATAGGACAGCCATGGACGAAGTAAGGGAGTTGGGTTGATTCCAGTAGATCAAAATGGGCCATATGTCACCGTCAATACTATGGGTGTTTCAGAACTCTTTTGGATACTGGTGCGATGAGAAGTTCTATCATTCATTCTAAACTCCCTGGGGCACCTTTGTCTGGCTTAATGAATACCTCTGTGGGATTTTCTGGCGCCACAGTCCGTAATCTGGTTTCTTGCCCTTTGCCTGTCTCGATTGGTCCTTATGATTTGGATGCTTCACTTATCCTGACAACTGGTTGTGGTGAGAATTTGCTGGGTTTGGATTTGTTGAAAAGACTGCATGCAACATTGTATTGTTCTCCTTCTGGTGTGCATCTTACGTTGGGAAAGAAATTGATGTCTTCCATGTATTTGTCCCGAGGCCAGTTTCCACCCGAGTTGCTTTCTCTCCCTGAAAGTCTTTGGGCCACGGGCCCGAATGACGTAGGTCGTCTTGCGATTCCACCGTATGTTGTCACAGTTAAAGAGAATGTTAGAATGCCACGCATTCCTCAATATCGTTTTTCTAGTGATGGATAGAGAGCACTGTTGGCTATTGTTGATGACTTTATTCAGAAAGCTGTGGTCGAAGAAACAAGAGGCAATGTTTGTAACAGTCCTGTTCTTCCGATTCTTAAGAGAACGGATCCTTCACAGCCTCCTGTCTATAGATTTGTTATTGACCTGAGAGAAGTCAATAAAATAGTGGTCTTATCTTAAGTGTATACAACACTTAACCTTAGGGCACTGTTGCTATTTTGCGGAAACCGCTGGAAATATAAACTCTTAAACAATCTTCAATTTGTTTTTCAAAATAATTGTATTGGTACATGTATAAACAAATTTTATCTCTAAACAATTTACATAAGTCAACAAAAACTTTTGTTATTTTTCAACACAATTGTTTACATCATCACATTTCAAACAAATCCAAAAAAATCGATGTCAATTCTTTAAACTTTGGGAACTTTTTCCGTGTATGCCCAATGCATTTCGAGCTCAAAAGAGCTCTTCGTCGGGGGCCTGTGAAATGAAATACAGAATTCAATGACTGAATCTCTTCTGGTGCATTACATTCATAACAATGAAGCAACCAAGTTGTATATCCAAAAATGGTAACGTTACTGCAAGAAGAAAGCCTTCACCAACACCTCTGTGTGTGTGAAAATTAAGAACACTGAAATAAACTTACAAAAGTCGCGCTCAACCAAGTCTTTTCTTTCTGTTAAAAAACGAGACACAGACGCGAAATAATCTCTCTGACCTCTATTGTAAAGTGTTGCATAACCATAAAAGAAGAAACCTGAGATCTCTCTTACCTTGAACACTAATAAACGCGGTGTTCAAACAAAAGTTCTCACGCACCCAGTAATCGCTCTTCTCCTAAAAATGACAAGGAAACCATCGGCTATAAATCGGGATAAGTCACCCTGCGGTAAAACTCTTGACGACACTACCTCGCGTTAGAAGCTCACCTCGCTTTTCAGTCCTGGTGATAAGAAACCAACTCTCTCTCGCTTTCAACCGCTACGCTGTGGGCACAGTGGATTGTGAGTAACATGCCTCTCACGAATCTATACACGAAACCGATCAACAATAGAGAAAACGGACTGTAAACAAAAACTACTACACAACTCCCTATTCAGCGCCATATTGGAATAGTAAAAATCTGGAAACCGAAGCGTTATTTAACCACAAGACTGCGTGACTGGTGATAAAAATAAAGTGAAATGAAAAAGTGAGGAAAAACAGAAACACATAGTAATACAGTTTCAGTTACCGATCAATAGAATATTGCAACGCATGACAAGCAAATGCATATAAGTACAGACATCATACTCGAAACAGCATCCGTGTGAAGGGGAATCATAGGAAACACGCTAAATCAATTTTTTCATTAAGACCCTTTGGTTCTTGTGTGGAAAGATATTTGATCCAATGAATTTCTCTTTGGAGGAGGGATCTGGTTAGATCAACCCCCTGGTACATTTTAACTACCTCCAGAATGGAAAACCTGATCTGGGCTATGCTGTGATTATTCTCATTCCAATGTTTAGCTAAGTTGCTTTTTATGTTCTTGTTTCTGATAGTACTTTTGTGTTCTGAAATCCTTGTCTTAAGTTTTCTTTCTATTTTTCCTGTGTAGATTTTTCCACAAGCACATTTTATGTAATAAATCAGATTTTTGGAATTACAATCTCCATTGTAGTGTAGATTTATCTCTCTGCCAGTTTGTGGATGGTGTAACAATTTGCCTTCAATCACATTGGAGCAGTGTACGCAGTTTTGACATTTCTTCATGCCTCTGTGGATTTCCTCTGTTTCTCTGGTCGAGTCATCAGCAACTCCTTTAAGTTTTTTTGATCTTTTATAAGCAAAGATAGGCTTGCTGTTAAATATCCCATTGAAGTCTACTTCGTTCTTTAGGAGATCCCAATGTTTGTATATAATGGTTTTAAGCTTCTGTGATGTGGTTGAGAATTTTGACACAAACACTTGTCTATCCTGAGATTTTTTGGGTTTTTGAATCAACAGGTTATCTCTGCTGTAAGCTTCAATCCTATCTCTTGCTTTCTTCAAAACCTCTTCGGGGTATCCTCTTTCTTTATATCGTTGATGTTGTAAGTATAGATTCTTTTTGTATTCATCCTCATGAGAACATATTCTCTTGATTCGCATATATTGGGATACAGGTAAATTGTCTTTAAGATTTTGAGGATGAAAACTTTGATAAAGTAGTGAATTGTTCACATCAGTCTCTTTTCTGTATATCGTCGTGTGAATTTGTAGCTCTTGAATGTTAACTAAAACATCCAAGAATGGTAGTTCCTTTTCACTGATGGCATAGGTGAATTCAATGTGCTCCGAACATTGGTTTAACCTTTCAATTTCTGATTCAAGACTTTGTTTGGTTCCAGACCACAACAAAAAGATGTCATCTATGAACCTCCTGTACAAGGTAGTATGATCATTCCAAAATTTATTGTTGTAAATGTGATCAGCCTCAAATTTAGCCATAAAAGTATTGGCATATTCCGGGGCCCCGGCAAATCCCATGGATGTTCCATGTTGTTGGAGAAAAAACTTAGATGACCATTGAAAGTAGCTATGGTATAGACAAAAATGTAGAAGTTCTAAGATGAATACTTTTTCTGCTCTTACCGATGTTTGTTGTAGCAGAGCCCATTCCACAGCTTCCAGTCCAGCCTGGTGGGGAATTGAAGTGTACAATGACTTGACGTCAATAGTACACAATAGTGTGGGGCTAGTCATGTTGAAATTTTTTAATGTCAGAAGAAAATCATTGGTGTCCTTTGTGTATGATGGCCATTGTTGGACGAATGGTTGCAAGAATTTGTCAATATACTGACCGAGGGGTTCAAAGATAGTACCACACCCGGTCACAATAGGGCGCATGGGTGGATCTAAAAGATTCTTGTGCACCTTCGGGAGCATATAGAGGGATGGTCTTCTCGGATTTTGTACTGTAAGGAATTGTTTGGTCGTGGTAGTTATCTGACCTAGGTCAAAGGCTTTGATCAAAATTTCATTAAGAGCCAGTTGTAATTCAGCTGTCGGGTCTCTCTCTAATTCCAAATACGTCATAGTGTCTTCCACATGTTCATTCACTTTGTTGTGGTACATTGATCTGTCCATTACCACAATGGCGCCTCCCTTATTTGCTTTTTGTATGTAAATGTTCTGATTTTCTTGAAGGCCCTTTATAATAGATCTGTCATAAATGGAAACATTTTTTCTTTTTGATCTTCTCAAATTCAAACTCTCCATATCATTGATGACAGAATTTTCAAAAGCGTCCAAGATTTTGTGAGATACTGGGGCTTGAAATTTGGATTTGGGTTTAGCTAAACATTGGAATGAGAATAATCACAGCATAGCCCAGATCAGGTTTTCCATTCTGGAGGTAGTTAAAATGTACGAGGGGGTTGATCTAACCAGATCCCTCCTCCAAAGAGAAATTCATTGGATCAAATATCTTTCCACACAAGAACCAAAGGGTCTTAATGAAAAAATAGATTTAGCGTGTTTCCTATGATTCCCCTTCACACGGATGCTGTTTCGAGTATGATGTCTGTACTTATATGCATTTGCTTGTCATACGTTGCAATATTCTATTGATCGGTAACTGAAACTGTATTACTATGCGTTTCTGTTTTTCCTCACTTTTTCATTTCACTTTATTTTTATCACCAGTCACGCAGTCTTGTGGTTAAATAACGCTTCGGTTTCCAGATTTTTACTATTCCAATATGGCGCTGAATAGGGAGTTGTGTAGTGGTTTTTGTTTACAGTCCGTTTTCTCTGTTGTTGATCGGTTTCATGTATAGATTCGTGAGAGGCATGTTACTCACAATCCACTGTGCCCACAGCGTAGCGGTTGAAAGCGAGAGAGAGTTGGTTTCTTATCACCAGGACTGAAAAGTGAGGTGAGCTTCTAACGCGAGGTAGTGTGGTCGAGAGTTTTACCGCAGGGTGACTTATCCCGATTTATAGCCGATGGTTTCCTTGTCATTTTTAGGAGAAGAGCGATTACTGGGTGCGTGAGAACTTTTGTTTGAACACCGCATTTATTAGTGTTCAAGGTAAGAGAGATCTCAGGTTTCTTCTTTTATGGTTATGCAACACTTTACAATAGAGGTCAGAGAGATTATTTCGCGTCTGTGTCTCGTTTTTTAACAGAAAGAAAAGACTTGGTTGAGCGCGACTTTTGTACGTTTATTTCAGTGTTCTTAATTTTCACACACACAGAGGTGTTGGTGAAGGCTTTCTTCTTGCAGTAACGTTACCATTTTTGAATATACAACTTGGTTGCTTCATTGTTATGAATGTAATGCACCAGAAGAGATTCAGTCATTGAATTCTGTATTTCATTTCACAGGCCCCCGACGAAGAGCTCTTTTGAGCTCGAAATGCATTGGGCATACACAGAAAAAGTTCCCAAAGTTTAAAGAATTGACATCGATTTTTTTGGATTTTTTTGAAATGTGATGATGTAAACAATTGTGTTGAAAAATAACAAAAGTTTTTGTTGACTTATGTAAATTGTTTAGAGATAAAATTTGTTTATACATGTACCAACACAATTATTTTGAAAAACAAATTGAAGATTGTTTAAGAGTTTATATTTCCAGCGGTTTCTGCAAAATAGCAACAGTGCGCTAAGGTTAAGTGTTGTATACACATAAGATAAGGCTGTTTAAAGTTAGGCATGCTACAGGACAGACGTGCTACCTCAGCTGCACGCTTAGTGTTAAAACTTAAAATCTGTATAAAATAAGACAAGATTTCAAAGGTAAAAAAACTGAGTGCTCCTCTTATCTAAAAAAAAAAAAAAAAAAAAAAAAATAGTGGTGCCACAGTTCCCTGTTTTTCCGGACATTACAGCTTTGTTGACGAAGATTCCTGCTTCGGCAGCTTGGTTTTTAGTCATAGAGCTTAAGAATGCTTTCTTTAGTATTCCTATTGCTAAGAAAGTAGGGACATCTTTGGTTTCTCTCTAGGTGGTCGAAGTTTCCGATTTAAAAGAGCTCCTCAAGGCTACTGTGAGAGTCCCTCCATCTATAGCAAAGCTCTTAAGTCTCAACTTGATACTTTCTTTTTGCCTTCAGGTGCTACGCTTATTCAGTATGTGGATGACTTGTTGGTGGCTGCTGATACGGAAGAGGTGTGTAAGAGTGTGACTGTTGCATTGTTGTATCATTTGTCTGCTTTGAATCATAAGGTATCACCCTCTAAGTTGCAATATGCCCGCCGAGAAGTGACCTATTTAGGTCATCTCTTGTCGAAGGAGGGAAGGCGATTGACTCCAGAACGTATCCATGCTATTACACAAATGTCTGTACCCACCACACAGAGAAAAGTGCGTGCCTTTTTGGGTATCACTTCCTACTGTAGACAATGGATTCCCAATTGTGCACTTTTGGCGAAACCATTGGTGGCACTAACATTGAAAGATGCGCCCCATCCGCTCCCTTGGACGGATGAATGTCAGAAAAGTTTTGTTGACTTACATACTGCCCTGTTTTCTGCTCCAGTGTTGGGTACCCCAGATTATAGTTAGTCCTTTACACTGTACGTTCACGAGAGAGAAGGTTGCGCGTTGTCAGTTTTGACGCAACAATTCGGAGATAAGCAGAGGCTATGTGCCAATTTCTCCGCTACATTAGACCCAGTAGTTAAAGCTTTGCCCAGTTGTCTCAGAGCTATGGCAGCTGGGGCAATTTCTATTAGACAGTCTGCCGAATTAGTGTTGGATAACGCACTCATTGTTATGGTCCCACATGCAGTGGATACCTTGCTGAATAGAACCAAGATGCAGCATCTCACGAGTGCTCGTTTGTCTGGTAACGAGCTGACACTTCTAGCGAGACATGTACATATCAAAAGATGTAACACATTAAATCCAGCTACACTGTTGCCACTCCCAGATGAGAAAGATGATCAGGAAAAGCATGATTGTTTTCTTCGAACAGAAGAAGAAACGAAGGGTAGGATTGATCTGAAGAACACTCCGCTCAAGGACCCGGATGGGGATCCTATGGGTGGACGGTTCTTGTTTCAAGCTTCCAAATAGGGAGACTACTTCTGCCTAGGCTGTCACCACCTTATGCACAATTGTTGAGACGCACGTATTGGACATAATTCAGCCCAAGCAGCTGAATTTATAGCTTTGACTAGAGCGTGTGTGTTGTCGAAGGGAAAGAGAGTGAATGTGTACACAGATAGTCAGTATGCTTTCGGTGTTGCACATAGTTTTGGCAAGTTGTGGAGGGAAAGAGGATTCTTTACCTCCCACGGGACAAAGATTCAGCATGGTCAGTTAGTGACTGATCTTCTTGAGTCACTTACCTTACCTACGCAAATAGCGATCATAAAGTGCAGCGCACAAAGAAAGCCACAGATGATGTGGGTCGTGGAAATGCGTTTGCAGACGAGGTAGCGAAAACTACAGCTAGAAACACCACTATTCGAATGTATGTGGCAGGTCCTGCAAACTGGGTTAGGGAAATTGGAATGTGTGAAGACACGATGGAGAGTGTGAAAATGATTCAGGGAGAGGCTACTGAGAAGGAATTGAGTACGTGGAAAGAAAGTACTGTAATGTTAGATTCGACAGGTTGTTGGACGGAATTGTCGGAACATCAACGATGGTTATTACTGGACGCTTATGTGTTGCCAGTTGTGACTATGGCTCATGGTCCAGCTCACAATAGTGCAAAAGGCATATGTAAGCTCTTGGCTCCTTTGTGGAAGAATGAAGGAATTCCGAAATGTGAAGAAAATGTGGTTAAGCATTGTATTGTTTGTGTAATGCATAAGCCAGGAAAGGGTACCCCAACTCCGGCAGGTCATTTTGCTCCCCTGTCAATATCCTTGTGAAGTGTTTCAGATCGATTACGTTCATATGGATCGCTGCAACAACCTTAAGTATGTTCTGGTGGTGGTATGTGCCTTTTCCCGTTGGATAGAGGCCTACCCCTTGAAGGATAACACTGCTTTTTCAACTGCTAAAGTGTTACTTAAAGAGCTCTTCGCCAGATTTGGTTTGCCGCGCATTGTCTGGAGTGACAATGGAAGTGAATTTGTGGACCAGATTATGCAGAAAGTATGTTCTGGTCTCGGTATTAGACAGAAATTCCATGCGGCAAACCATCCGCACTCAGCGGGTTTGGTTGAGTGTTACAATGGTACACTCAAGCTTAAGCTGGCCAAGATTCAAGCCTGTACGGGTCTTGCTTGGCCTGATGCTTTGCCCTTAGCTCTTTTGTCAACCAGAACTACTGTGCACTCTCGTATCGGACTTAGCCCATATGACGTGTTATTTGGACGCCCAGCTAATGTTTGGGGCGGCCCCCGCCCCAAAAGATACTCAGACTTACCATATCCTCTGTTAATTGACTATTTGCATGATTTGACCACTAAATTAAGTGTTATTCGCCAACAGGTACAAAGTGTTTTGCCGGAGGCCTCCACAGACCCAGGTTACACCATCTTGCCCGGTGACTGGGTCTGTATAAAGAATTTTCAACGGACTAAGAACTTGGAGCCTCCCTGGTCTACGCCTACGCAAGTTTTGCTTGTCACCCGCACGGCTGTGAAAGCGGTTGGCATGCGTAACTGGGTGCATGGCGTTCCCTGTAAAAAGGTGCCACTGCCATTACCCTTCGACCAGTGGATTCGCCCTCCGTTAGTTCCGTCTCAAGGAACAGATTTTGTTTGTTTCTTTAATTTGTTACATAGCTTTTCTCCTTCCCCCTACATATAAGGCTCCGTCAGACCACCACAGAGTTGGACATAGCAGAGGTGTATTTGATGCCAAAGACACGGCAGAACAGGAGGGAGGAGATTTACTTAAAGGATTCCTTCCCTTTTGGGGCCCGATGGTCAACAGCAGAAACATCAGGCAACTGGTTTGAGTGGTTGAGACCACTATTAATGTTACCGCAGGATCGATAGGTAACATTACAGCAGAGCTTCAGGCTGACCGTCTTATGACGTTGCAAAATCGGATTGCACTAGATGTGATCCTAGCAGACCGAGGAGGTGTCTGTAGATTGATCGGATCTAGTTGCTGCATTTATATTCCAGATGACGCCCCGGCAGTATACCACGCCATTTCCAAATTGCACACGGTCTCCGAGTCGATTCATCAGGACGAAGGAGATTGGTCTTTTATGGGATGGTTTTGGGGAATATTGTCAGCTTGGGGATGGAAGATCTTAACGTTCCTTGGAGCAATTTTGGCTGTCATATTCTCTTGTTGCCTATGCGTCCAATGTGGTCCTGCAGTTTGTGGCCTATTGGCTACTTTATGTGTTCCACAATCTGCGACTCAAAAGACGGAGAATATTAGGATGATAGTACTGCAACAGCTTGAGGATTTCATGACCATCAGTGTTGATTCCGACTCAGATTAGCATGAGTTGGTTTGTTTTTGCCTGAGTAATGGAAAAAGGAGTGCCTGAGGTTCTGTAAATTACGAATTTGTTTGTGCTCAGCCTCCATTTTGTGATCGCCGCCATTTTATGTTGCCCTCACTCAGGCAGCTCTTCGGACGCAATCTTTTTGTTATTTCTGCCTTTGCGTGTCAGGTGGCTTCTTTGCCTATGTTTACTAACGAGTGTCAGGATCTGGCCGAGTACACTAATTCCTGTCTGAGCTGATTAATCCCCGTCCGGACTATTTGTTAGTTCACACCATTGTTTCCTTTAAGTTATCTTATTTGCTGTCCTTCGCTACATGTCTCATGCATTCTCCTGTTTCACGACTGTCCTTCTACAACAGGCAGCTGTGTTTTCTCTACTTGTAAATTGAATTGTGTGGATTCATTTGTAATTTACTTAAGGGATCGAGTGACAAACAGAACCGGGAAACTTGAGTTACTTTGGTCTTAAAACATTGTCTATAACATTTGCCTACAGCTCATGCTCTTGTGTGATTGCATTTTGCATTGTATTGTATCGTATATAAACCTGTGCGCCACAGAGTTAAGTGGCAGTCTCTTTTGAACCTCGTTAACCGACGACTTCTAAGACCACTGTACTAGCTGCAGCTAATAAATACCATCTTCTACGCCAGACGAAGAGTCCGTGTCTCTGTTTTGACAAGGCAGGTGAATCCCGGGGATTTCAGGCGTACCCTGAGCCACCGGGCCTTAAGGCTGCGGTTCTCCAGCGGGTTAAGAGAGAAAAGGAAAACATAGGTGACTTACATCGCGATTCGGGGAGATAGCAACCTCTGCTACAGAGAAGTCAGTGATCTTTGGACGATGTGGAGAGAACAGGTGGGCAGGTACAATTAGACTATTTGAGTGAGGAAATTTCACCTCAGGTGACGGACAAAAAGAATAAAATATTAGAGAGTCCAATTACTACTTACAAAATTTGTATGGTTCTTTCACAATTAAACTACACAAATCACCAGGACCTGATGAGCGGTCTACAAAATCTTATAAAACATGTAGTGCTGTCCTACTCCCTCACTTATCGACTTAATCAGATGGGGACTTTGGAGACAGTTACATCCTCCATAAGTGAGACACTTATCTCAGTAATCTCAAAACAAGGAAAAGACATAGAGCCCTGTGGTTCTTATCAACCGCTATCCCTGCTCAACATAGATGCAAAACTATACTCAAAAGGTTTAGCAGCCAGGCATTATGACGTTCTGCACAACATGATACGCCTGGATCAATCCAGATTTATAAAAGGCAGACAAGCACATGATAATATCCAGAGGGTGATCCACCCGGTGGAGAAAGCATCTTAAAAATCCAACCAGCAGTCTTATTGGCTATAGACGCTGAGAACGCCTTTGATTGGGTGGACTGGTACATCTTACTTCATACCCTGCACTGGTTTGGTATTAGTGAGCAATTTATCAAAATTATTGTGGACAATTACACAATGCCTAGAGCCAAAGCTCTGGTAAATGGAGCGATCGCTGATCTCATTCACTAGTGGCCAAAATAGGTCTCACTTAGTGATTCACAGGCTTAGGTTTGGCGACACAGATCATACAATATCTCTGTTTGCTGATGATGTACTATTGTCCCTGACTTCTCCCCGGACATCATTGGAGGGCCTCCTAACCGTGCTACTACGGTATGAACAAGTAGTGGGGCTCTGTGTTAATTTAACCAAGTCTATGTTGTTAAATCTCATGCTGCCAACCACAGAAATTGTATTTTCATAGAGTAAAGCCCTTTCAATGGGCTAAAAAAGAGATTACTTAATTAGGCATTAGGATTACCACCAGACTGACAGATCTCTACAGTGCTAATTACCCACCGCTGCTCCAACAATTGAAATTGTACTTTAAAAGATGGGCACCTTTGTGCTTCTCTTGGCTTTGTAGAATCCATGCCGTTAAAATGACTGTTTAACCCAAATGATTCAATTTGTTTCTGGGACTCCATATCGATCTATGGCCTGGTTTTCTCCCAGCTCTGTGATCTTTAGTAATTCCCTTCATTTGGCTCGACTCCCTCATTCCTTAATACTTACATCCAAAAAGACAGGTGGCTTACCCCTACCAGACTTTCAGTTCTACTATAGAGCATCACAGTTGAAGGTGATTTCTGTATCATCGTTAAGGGAATCTGACCAGCAGCATTTAAAAGGAATATCGAAAAAATATCCCCATACTAAAATATTGAGTCTAAAATATTGTGATATGGAAATATTGTCAACAAGAATATTGATGTCAAGAATATTGATTTTATGGTAATTAATATTGATTTTTAAATTATAGAAGTCATTAATATCACTTGCAAGGATATAGCTTTTTCAAATTTTAATTTTCAATTAGTGTTATGTAATTTAGAATATATTTTAAATATATTTGTACCATTTTTAGTAGTTATTACATTTAATTTACTTACATTTTGGGGCTCGTTGCGATGTTGGACGGAAATCCTCCTTACCAACCGTGTTGGACTCCTTCTGACCGACTCGTCAGTTTACAGTCTGACTGCCCGATTACAATGTCAACATTTAGAATGTAAACCGCCCGGCAATTCTGTGTTGTTTCCGACCGACTTGAGAAGTATTCCTGTTTGTCGGAGGTTACCGCATCGTACACCCCTATGGACAGTGTTTTCATCCGTCAGATTACAAGGCCCGACGGACATGTAAAGGCTGTGGAAAGTGACTTCGGGGGCATCTGGTAGGGCCCACTAGCCCCATGGCCTATGGTTGATAGCCAAGGGGTTACCTAAGGGCCCCCCTATAAAACCCTAATCTGTATGGCAGGCATTGTCAGGTGCCTACAACAGGGTGCAAGGTTTTCCGCACACACCCAATTTCCACATAGGAGCCTTTGTTACAGCCGGTTGTCGGGCGGAACATGAGCATCCATAGGAAACAATGGAACTCTGACCGAAAATGTTCGGTTGCATCATAATCCAGCGGTCAGAACCACCAAACGTGTGTTGGTCAGTCCAGAGTCCAAGACGGCGTCGCTTGGATGTAGTTCCACCAGACACCATAATGAGCCCCTATGTGTTTTTAGTTCTGCAGTGGATTGTAGGTTTATAGGCTTGTAGAGTGGGAAGAAATGTAATTATAATAAATTCATGATTATTTTTATTTAATATTATTTATTTAATTGTGCTTGTAATTTTTTGGGGTCAAATTTTATGTGTGGGTTGTGGGGTTTATTGGGGTAAAGGGTGGGAAGTATTTTTTTAATTAATTAATAATTGGTTGTCAATTAATATTAATTAATTGATCACTAATTTTGTTAATTGCATTAAAAAATGGTGATGGTTGTGGTTTTATAGGGGTAAAGAGTGGGAGTAATTTTTTATTTTTATTTAATTAATAATTAGGGGGTCATTACGATGTCGGGTGAAAACACTTCTGCCCGACATTGCATTGGTCATGGGACCGACTGACACCTGGTCAGCGATCCCGACTGCCCCATTAGGATGCGACCAAATACTGTTGGTTGCATTCCTATATTTTACTATGGGAGCATGCATTCCGGCTGTATTCTAGACGTAACAAATGCTCCCATAGTAAAAGGTGAGGTGAGGTTCATCCCTCCACCCCGTGGCAGGCACCTTAAGGTGCCTGCCTCAAGGTGCAGGGATCAACTGTGGAGCAACATAGTTGCCCCCTCTGCTTCCAACAAGGGGCTGTGCACCCAAGGGGGCCTGTTGGGGGTCCCCCGAAAATGCTTTCTGACATGGCTTCCATGTGGGACATACCCGCCATTAAGATTACAGGTCAGATTCCCACTGACAGACAGGCTTTCCCTGAGCCCATCGGAAGTCAGCCTGAATGACGGTCCGGTTTGCTTTCTGATCACCTCGATCATAATGAGGCGGTCAGAAAGGAAACCGAATGACCCATTTCGATGTGGCTGTAAAGGCTCCGATCGTAATTGGCCCCTTAGTTGTCAATTTATACTAATGGATTATTTATGTTTATTGTGTAATTAATTTTTCTTTGGGTGCAAGTTGTAGGGTTTATAGGGGTATAGGGTGGGAAGTGATCTATTTTTCATTAACTAATTGTTAATTGATAATTAATATTAATGAATTAATTATGTTAATTGTGCAATACATTTTGTTTGAGATGTGGGTTTGTGGTTTATAGAAGGGTAAAGGGCAGGGAGTAAATTAATTTTAATTAATTATTAAATACTATTAGTTATTTATTGAAAATGAATCTTAATTGTGTAGTTAATTTTTTAAGAGTTTAATTTGAGGTGTGGGTTGTGGGGATTATAGGGGTAAAGGATGGGAAGTTAATGAATTGTATTGAATTATAATTTGGCTTTAATGAATAATAATTTGTTAATTGAGAATTAATATGTCAATTGTGAAATTATATATATTTTTTACTTTACATGTCTGTTGTGGGATTTGTCGTGGCATGAGGTGAGTAGTAAATTAATTTTAGACAATTAATAATGTTTTAATTAATATTAGGTACTGATGTAAAATTGATGTTAACTGTGTTTTTTGTGGGGGTATATGGATGGAAGTACATTACTTATAATTAATTAATAGTTGATATTTAATTAATGAAAATCAGATTTGGGGTGTTATAGGGGAGATGCAACTAAACTAAATGTTTGTAATAAATACTATTTTTGTTAATAAAGAATTTCTAAATAGAAATATTTATTTGTATTAAAATTATTTTTGTATTTTATTTAAAATAATATTTCTAGGTTTTTGTGATATGTTTTTATCATTGTAATATGTTTTTATTTTTCAACATATTTATATACTTTTTTTATTTACATTGGGCATCATTACTATAGCGGAAGCAAGACCACCAACTAGAAGTCGGCAGTCCTGCTGCCCTGATTGCAATGCTACCACCTTCACGGCGGTCGCAATGTGTATATTATCTATTGGGGCATGTTCTGCGGGCTGCAGCACATGCCCCAGTAGAAAATGAACACTTTAAAGACAACCCTTGCAACATGTGGCAAGTACCACGTGGTTTGTGAAACATGGCGCAGGTATGGTTAGGGTGGCACCCGAGACCACGGGAGAAGGGGGCCCTGCTAGGGGCCCCCAATGTTACTTTCTGCCTGCCTGTTCATGGCGGATGAACCGCCATCAAAGGGCAGGCGGAAAGGGACATTGTAATCTACAGTGGGGCCTGAGGATTCACCGTCCTTATTGTAGGGATTACTGACCCTCTGGCACACCGACGAAACACCTTGGATGGTCCCTCCGTCCTTTGCCTCAGCCCGCCGCATCGTAATGTGTTGGGCAGTCTGCACGGGCAGATGTTGGTGGGTCCAATACTGATGAGCTGTCGGTATTGGACCTACCGACATAGTATTAAGCCAGTTTGTTTTTAAAATAATTGTATTTTAGTTTGCTTTTAATGTTGAACTGACTGCAGTGGTAATAGTAAATGTTACCCCTCCACAATCCAACACTTACCCTACTGAATTTATTGGAGTGGGAATAGTACATTTTACCCGTCCGCATTCCAACACTTTCTTTACTGTTGTACTGACTGGAGTGGGAATAGTACATTTTACCCCTCGGCCTTCCAGCACTTTCTTTACTGTTGTACTGAATGGTGTGGGAATAGTACATTTTACCCCTAGGTTATTCAACACTTTGCCTACTGTTGCACTTATTGGAGTGGGAATTATAAATTTTACCCTTCTGGTATCCAACACTCTCCCTCCAGTTGCACTTATTTGAGTGGGAATAGTACATTTTACCTCTCTGCAATTTAACACTTTCCCAACTGTTGTACTGCCTTGAATGGGAATAGTAAATGTTACCTCTCTGCTATCCAATGCTTTTCCTACTGTTACAGTCATTGGAATAGGAATAGTCAATTCTACCCCTCCGCTATTTAACAGTTTCTTTACCTTTGTACTGACTGAAGTGGGAACAGTGAAGTTTACCCCTCTACAATCCAAAACTTTCCCGAATGTTGTACTGATTGGAGTGGGAATAGTAAATTGTACCCCTCCAGAATACAACACTTTCCCTACATTTGTACTGACTGCAGTGGGAATAGTAATTTTACCTGTCCACTATCAAACATGTTCCCTTGTACTGACTGGAGTTGGGAATCGTAAATTGTACCCCTCCGCAATCCAACACTTTCCCTACTGTTACACTCATTAGGGTGAGAAAAGTAAATATTACCCCTCCGCAATCCAACACTCTCCCTAGTGTTGTAGCGATTGGAGTGGGAATAGTACATTTTACCCCTTTGCACTCCAACAGTTTTCCTACTCTTATACTGACTGGAATGGGTACAGTAAATATTAGCTATTCGCAATCCAACGTTTTTACTACTGTTGCGTTTATTGGAGGGAGTTTTGCTAATTTTACCCAGTTTTATTAATTTTGCTTTGTAAGATATGGGAGTAGTACATTTGTTATTTATTTTTTATACCTTGCGTAGTTTTGTATAAATTGTGGTGGGAATAGTATATGTATTACATTTAATATTTTATCATTTATGTTATGCTGTTATAATTTATATTATTATGTTGTTTAATTAAAATTATATTATCTTTATTTATTAATATTGTAAAAACAAATTGCACATTTAAATAATTTTAAGTTGTTTAATTTTTTTTGTTTAATTAGAATGTTTTGTTTTTTTAAGTTTTTGGGGCTTATCATGATGTTGGGCAGAATCACTTTCGCCCAACACCGACTCAGTCATGGGACCAACAGACACACAGTCGGCTGTCCCAATAGACTGATTTCAATGTGACCAAACACAATTTTGTCAATGGGAGCTTGTTACTCCTGTGAACCAGCCGTAACACAGGCTCCCATTGAGGAAACGGAGGTGAAGTTCATCCCTTCACCCGTAGAAGACACCTCAAGGTGCCTGCCACACAGAGCAGGGATCAGCAAGGGGCACCCGGTGCCCCCTCGGTCTCCAACCAGAGGCTGTGCACCAAAGGGAGCCCTCCTGTGGGCCCTCAAACAAGCTTTCTGACATGTTTATATGTCGGACAGACCGGCATGGAAACCATGTCGGAAACTGTGATCGTAATCTCAAGGGTGGAAAGACCCGCCCTTGAGATTACTTGCCAGTTTCCGACAGGTGAACGGGCTCTACAAGTCATCGAAAGCCAGCTGGATTGAATGGCCAGTTTACTTTCCAACTGCCTCTGACATAATGAGGCTGTCGGAAGGTAACTGACTGGCCCATTACGATGTGGGTCTAAAGCTGCGACCCGAGCCTTTATGGGCTGTATCGTAATTTGCACATTTATGTTAATGGTATACGAATATACATATATATTTATGAATATAGACACTTTGTAATTAAGGTAACATCTTGGAGGGACGTGGCCATACATTTATTGACACACAGACATACACTTTCACTCACCCTCAAATTAAAATATGTACCAATTTTTTTAAAGAAGTATTCAGAACTATTAAATTGTGAACTCAGGATGTAGAAAACAAAGAAACAGATTTGCTTGATGAGAAACATATATTCCCAGGAAAAGTTATTGCATGCATTAAATTGGAAGTGAACATTTTCAGTAGCCCAATTTCTTCATTAAAAGATAACAAACGTGTTCAATGCTTTTATTAAGAGCAAGAGCATCTGGGGTAGATGATAGAATACATACGTATATTTCAAACCTTTTTAACTTCGATATGAGGCAGAAAATCTATCTGAAGATCCTGTATAGGATTAGCTACATTGTATGCAATTTGTGCAGCAACCAACTTTTTTCAACAGAATAAAGGGTATTTGTAGGAAATCTATCTTTTTGGGTGGTATTTTTCAACTTTATCTGGGACCTATTTTTGCTGTTCAAGAACAGGAGTAAAGTGCCCTTGCTCCCTATTTACAAATTGCTAAATTGGGCTATTCCTTAATGGCACATTTAATTTGACTGTAAGTTCATCGTATATGGTGTAGAAATGGCTACCCAAATCCGGAATTTTAACTGCCATTTGTAGACTGCAGCACCCTTTGTGCCATCCACTATAGTGACAGTGCAAACATAGCTTCAGGCCTGTGTAATCAAAATGTATTAGGTACATAAATACCCATAAAACATTAAAGCATGTCATATGCAACAATCAATTCAGTTTCAATAATTGATATAGTAGAAAAAAAAAATTCAATATAAGTAAGGGAGACAACCAAACATACACTCTACTATCCCAATAAAAAAGATTGCATACAGTTCTAGGTCAGACTAGACAGTATTAAAAGTAAATCATCTTACTTGATAGACCATGTGCAATAGGCATAAACAAAAGCTGTACTAGCTAGAAAACCCAAGTACAGATTCAAACACTAATAATGGTAACTCTGGAAAGGGATCAGCAAAACAAATAATTAAACTGATATCTTTAATAGTTATCAAAAATCGAAGTTTTAATAGCTATTAATGAGAAGTAACTTCTAGAAAGTTGCCCTTTACCTGCCATAGCTTTCAGAAAGCTAATTAGCATTAGCCTCTGCCAACGCCTAAGTATGAAATTCATCCCACAAGCTACTCAATAGGTTGACCTGAATGGGCAATGATGACTTATCGTAGCTCTACAGAATCTTCAGGTTGGACTTTCAGGAGTGTGTTCATTCTGTTGACAACACAGTGTCAAATCCGGTGTGACGTGTCTGTCTGAGCCATCCGTAACAATTTGATGTTTTTGAAAGGAAGAAAAGAAGACAACAAGACAATTTTTATATCCCCTATCTGGGTGCTGCTGGACCCTGCTATTGCCCTACTAAATTTCTGTCTCCTAATTTGTTGTTGGCACAGGGAATGCTTCAAACTGTTTTTTACTGGTAAATGTGGGAGGATACAGATGATTACATAGTGCTCTCCCCACACACACCCACACCCTCCTCAGAGCCCAAGTTTAGTGTGAGCGAAGGTGTTTTGCCATCTTGAAAAGGCTCTAAAACATGGGATTTTGTGCCTGTTTGCCCTTCAGTAGGGCAAACAGAAACTGCTGAAAAGGTAGGAATGGTTACCCCAGGGTTACCCCTTTGGTTAGCAAATGATCAGGTGTTAGCCTCATCCCACTAACTAGTACCATGCATTATTGTGGCAGCCCAAGGCACCTCATCAGAACAATGTCTCGATCTGCATAAGAACAGACAAGGACTGGTCCTGCTGCCCATAACCTAGGATGAGCTCTGAAAGAATGGAACTGTGCCTCCTTGTAAACTGGACAAAGAAATGGACTCCAACGGTAACTTGGCTGACCTCTTGTATGGCTGTAAGGAACACAAAAAGCTTCAAGAGGCCTTTTACCTAAAGTGCCCAGGTTGCCAGTGGCAGCTATGCTTGCACAGGGCTCTGCTATTGGCCTTTGCTTGATAGCTTAAGGGTGTCAAAGTGCCCTCCCCTGAGGTCCTGGGACACTTAGAAGTGCATTCTTGTGATTTTTTTTTGCATCAGAAGAAAGTTTGGGACTTTTGCGATCAGGACTACATCATGGCTTTCCTAAAAACTTGTCTGGGTCCCAGTCTACGACGTCCGTAGAATCATTGGCTTTGTGCAATTTTTGGTATTATTTCTACTAAAGAATTACAAATTCATGTCTAAGGTTTTCCTTAGTGGATTTGTTTTGTGTTTGTGTCATTTTATTTATTACATTTTCTTCTATTTTTCAAATTCTGTTTCGGATTTGCATTGTTTGGTGTTTAGACCTTGGTGCTGTTTTGGTACTGCATAAATAATTTACATGTTGCCCTAAGTTTGCTTTATGTCCTAGCTTCCATGAAGTTGAGCTTAGGTTAAAATTAATGACTTTGAGGTTCTATCTAAGAGTTGTTATATTCCTTGAAGAGGCCAGGTGCCCCCTTGAAATAAGAATTCCATTTCTTACAGTATTCCTTGTGTGATAATCAAGGGAAATGTACAGGTGCCCATATTTATTAAATTGTGTGTTTCCCTTGTATAAAAGCGATGTTTTTTACAACCTATTTTTGTATAATAATGAAATATGTCCTGTGAATCCACAAAGATCCGTCTAACATGTGTCCAATTTTAAATGATGTGTTTTGTCTGGGTTGCCTTTAGTGAGTTTTTAACTTTAAGTTATTCTTTATAACAGTTATATTTAGGAGAACAAAATGATTTCCAAAGTTGTATACCTGTTTATTAAAAATTTTGTTTTTATGTATCAATAATTTAAACATGTTTTGCTGTTATATGATAGGCAATAGTTTAAACAAACTTATTTTGAGAACTGAAAATCTGACTCTACTTCCTAGTTATGAGGAGGCCCATTGTCAGACTACTATTGTCAAATTGCATTTTAATATACCAAGTGCTCATTGGAGGCCTCAGCCTCACCCAGAGTCTCTTACCCTGTGGCCCCATTAGTCTCCAAGCTGTAGCACTCTCCATTTTGGTCTCCAGTCATTTTTACTCAGTGGAGTGGCTTTCCTCCTGGGCTTGCTAAGCATATGAGAACTTTGTAATTCTTAGCCCTTGGTTCTGTTGTTAACAACTACATCCTTGACTACCCACTGTAAAGGAATAGTAACAGAACAAAAGGATATTGAGTGGATGTGTCCACTACTTCAGGTGCATAACAGTAGATGATGACTTGAAATTATCACTTTACACACTAATCCCACACAGGGCTAATAGTCCCACATTCCTCTTTTAACAATGTATAACTGCAGGCAACAAAAGTGCAGTTTTGGCGCATTATACTTCCCCCTTAGACAAAATGCTTAGCTAGAGACATACATAAAGAAATGTCATCTTTGCACATGCTTTGCCTATATTTTGTCCAGCAATATCACCCTTACCTTCTCTCGAACAGGTATTAAGGCATGATTGTAAGGGCAATAGATGATGACTCAGGTGCATCATGCATGGGTCTCCTTGTGATGGTAGATACCCCAATGTGTACATTGTTTGAATATGGCTTAAAATTAACCATTTTTATTTGTTACAATGGCAAAACATCTGGTTCATACTATCTACGATCTGTGTCTGCCATGTGAGAAGTATTAACTGACATATGTCCCATGTGAATTTATTAATGCTAAGTGCCAAACTCATATAGGTATGAAATATGCCTATACTGAAATAGACAGTTACTGAAACCTACACACAGTCTATAATGAGTTCCTGAGTGCCTAACACTGATACAATACGATGTAATACATGTATTTCTTTCAATGGGACAAATCCTGAAAATTCTTTAATTGACCCTGTTTTCTCCATTACGCTCTATGCATGACACCATAGAATACCAATAATATGGACTTGATAAGCCCCAGTAAACAGATGACATGTCACAAAACACTAGCAATTCACAGAAGCAGTGCAAATTCTATATGCAACAACTAAGGGCCTAATTACGATGTCGGGTGGACATAACCGTTGTAGTATTGGGGCCAACCGACCTCCAGTCGGAAGTCCTGACACCATTGTTACAATGCAACCGCACCATCTATAGGAGCTTGTGCTGTGGCCGTAAACCAGCCGTGGCAAAAGCTCTCATGGAGAAATGAGAATTTCTGTTAACCCCTGCACAGTGTGACAGGCACCTTACGGCTCAGGGAGCAGGGGGCCCTGCTAGGGGCCCCCAAAGTCACTTTACGACTGGCTTTCCATGTCAGAAAGCCTGACATGGAAAGCCTATCAGAAACCAACTTCGTAATCCAGATGGCTGAACACTGTCTTTGAGGATTAACATGATGCATCCAACTGGCCGATGGGCTGATTGAGCCTGTTGGAATCCAGCTGGAATGACCGGCCAGTTTCACTTTTGACTACCTATATTGTAATGTGGTGGTCGGAAGTGAAACCTACGATGTGATTCGGAAAGCCTCTGACCTTCAGTAAGAGGCTTTTCAAGTCACATCGAAATGAGGCCCAATGTATCATGTTGCTGCTCATTAGCCTTCAAACAATTTTCAGGTCCAACCATGCTATTTTTAAGACCCTCCTGTGAAGCTGAAGCTGGGATAGTGCATGTCACAATACCCCAACCCGATTCTCTGCTTTGATGGGTGCCCAGCCCAGGAGGTCTTTCCAAGCCTTCCTAGATCTCACTCTAAGGCTATTAATGCCCAATGCACCATCACACCTGGCAATGTAAGTCCAGTCAAAAATGCACACTGTGTAACTGAGTTGTGTTTTAGGGTCTCTATGAAACTATAGATATGTTGTGATGATTTTCACCCTTTTTCTTTAGCGAAAAGTTTGTAGCCCTATCAGCTATCTCCTCATGCAATTTATAGGCTTCGTGGTAAAATGTAAAGCAGAATAGAATAGTATTGAAAGGAAAGGTCTTACTTCCTTTTCCTGCACATATCTTACTGTTTATTGCACTCAGGGTAATATTAAGCCTCTATTATGTAGTTCTAAGCCAGTAGTTAAAACCTGATTCATGGAGTTCAAAAGTATTCTAAATGGGATGCACGGTGTGTAGCATCTACAAGCACCTGTTTCAAATGCAATTAAATATATAACAGTAACGTTTATGTATTATAGTATTTTAGACTCCAACAATGCAGCCAAGGGGTTCATTATAGCTGGGCCCTGTGAAGAAAGTTAAATATACATGTATAAATGTACTCAGATGTGTAGGAATGTAGGATTTGCTTCCATTGTTACCTGTACTTTTTGCTTGTTGACAGTTTGTTTTTCACCTACTCTGACGGGATCCTGCTAATCAAGATCCCATAAACTGTGCTTTCTCTAACAAATTGACATGGTAAGTACTTTGGTACCACCACAATGACCTATTGGTCTACCCTTGCATGTCCCTACTATATGGTACTAAGGTACCCAGGGAGTAGGTACACCAGGGCTCTCCGAAGGGTTGCAGCATGTATTCTGCCATCCATAAGAGTCTACTGAAACTGTGACTACAGGCCTCCCTCTGCAGCCGGTATGAGTTGATGCTTGCACCTCTCACAACAGATATATGTTTCCTTATATCCGAGGTCATTGCACGTAAAAACTAAATGTCACCCCTATGGCAGGCGCTTCAGTCCTGAGGGCAGGGTGCTTGGTTATAAGTGTGAGGGTGCCCCTGCATGTGCAGTACACCCCTACAAGCACAGGAGTTAATTTTAAGAATCATTGTGAAATGTCTTACTATACAGTGGCTGCATCGAGCCCAGTCATGTTTGGTATCAAACATATTGGAATCATACCTCTGAAGGAAGTGGCTCTTAGGGGCTATCCGGGTTACTTACAACCACCTGCTATGCCTTCCCAAGAATGAAGAGTCAGTCAGGCAGTAGAGAATACAAACAAACTTTCATTAGCAATACTCTGCAGAGGAGTCCAATCTGACCTGCACCCTAAGATGTCTGCTGAGGGACTGATCCCCCAACAGTCTACAACATGTATTGATTCTTCCCAAGAGCCTCCAACCATGCCCACAGTGGAAAGTTAACGGCCTGGGCCGAACAGGAACAAAGAGGGCACAGAGGGATGATCTACCACCTTCCAGATGGGTGCATGATATCTGTAACTCAAGGTTACCATGCTGAGCCTCAGCGTCTCCTAATGTGGGAGCAGAACTACATACTCGGATAGGTATGCAAGGGCAGAATGGCCTATTAATTAGTAAATCAAGAAACAGCCATTAAAAGAGGAGAAAATAATAATGAAATACAGTGTTCCGCTGAGGCAAGCAATACGAGTTATAAGGCCTAGTTCAGGCACAGTCTAAGTAGCCTGATAGGGATTACAAAATACAAAATGGAGTCACACTCGCTAACTAAAGCCAGCACATTACGGGGATAACTCAGTGGGTTGCAAAGCGTGAATACAAATGGTGTCTATTTAGCCACACACTGCTAACCTAATATTGAATTACAGGAATGAGATTTTCAAACCTAACAGACCCTCCTTTTAGCATGGGTTGCTTGATGCTTTATTGAGGCTATCCGGTAGAGTCTTTACAATTCTAAGTGGGGAGTAGGTAAATGTATAATTACTCAAGTAACAAGGAAGAATAAAGCAGCACATTAGTATCAAATTCCGCATAGTATAAAAAAATGCCCTCATCAATAAGTATCATGTCTTGGATATCCTGCATCATCATAGTAGAGACCTTGTTATCGCGTCCTGACAAGTTTGGGGTAGAGGTGAGCTTATTCACATAATAGGTGCATGGCAACATGAAAAGATGACATCTGTGATAGCAATTAGGACAAGTACTATCCGCCAAACCCATGATGTCAACAGATCCCAGAGCCACCCTGTGAGGAACCATGAACCATTATCCTGATGGATATCTGAAGCAAGTCTGTGTAATTTCTGTATTGCAGAGTATTCAGTAAGGGCATTATCAGGAATGTACACACAACAGCTGCTGCCGATGATGTGGCAGGCTCCACCCCTATTAGCAAGAATGATGTCGAAAACCATCTGATTTTGCAGAGCAACGAGCCTCGTGGCCTGAAACTCGACTGTAATATTAGTCAGTATACCTGTAGTAATATTAATATCTCCCTACACTTCTGGCAAGGTGACAAATATTACCACTATTGAACATGGGACCCCTGAATGGCTGAATATCCTTCATTATGTCAGTAAATTGCTGTAGGGAGGTATTTGTCTGATCAATATTGTCTGAATTGGCAACTCTCTTAACTCGATGCAAATGGAGATCCCTACGCTGTAGCCTATGATCCTTGTGATAATTAGACAGTGCAATGTAAACGGGAGGTAAGAGGAAAGAGACAAAACACCGGCTTGACCATCCCCTGGGAATCCATATATAAGCCTGTTCCCCACAAATGATGTATACATTCGGAGGTGTAAGCAAAGGTGGGCTATTAGTAATTTTCAAATAGGTAAGTATAGTTACAACTGCTCTGTACTACTGGAATGTTCCCTGAGCCTTCAGCACAGAAAGTAGCTGTTGCATTGATCACAAGGACGGGCATGGCTTTGTCTTCAGTGATATTTTGTTCCCGGACACATTTAAAGTATGCACTAACATTAAATCCTTGGAAATCCAGCATTTCATTTTGCAACCAAGTGACATTCTCATTAGTATTGAAAACGTTCATACAAGCTTCTGGATGTAGGTTACCCTCCTTGCCATCTGCCCCAGGTGTATATCCCTGATGTACCACTATATACTCCAACACTGCTTCGTAATCAGACTGTACCATTTTTATAGCGTCAGCATGATAGTGCATGTATACTATAGAAAGAAATTGTAACCAGGCTTCACAGGTATCTAAATATGACGGGGGCAATGACGCCAGCAAATAATTCTTGTGCATAATGGAGGGAATAACCCACACACACCCAACAATTTGTGGCATTAGTGGTACTGGGTACCTGGCGAAGCATCTGCAGGAAAGCGTTCTCGTTATAGGTCTGTCTATGTCTCTCCTTATGCGGGCCCAGTGTAATGAACAGGTGCTCAGGTGGAGCTGTGGTATTCCCTACCAGAGTGTGCGCAGGATGTTGTTCTTCTAAATACCAGACCACCCCAAATAGTGTTAATATTACTATGAGGATGACTACTACCACTACTACCCTACTCCCAGTAGACCAACTAGACCACACAGGACTATTCTGCTGTAATGGAGGGGCCACCAAGGGCTGTTCCTCCTTCATGACTGCATGGCCAAATAGGTACATAGAAAGAAACCTTAGGATTTGGATCCACAAGAAATATAACCGTCCAGAGGGGCACAAGTCACCCAGCGTCCATCTAGAGCCTTGCTGGTAGGCTCCTATTGTTCATCAACGACGGTGCTATGAAGCACTCCCACGTGCGGAGCTACACAATCACAGCCCTTGCTGGAAAACAAATCCTCTTCTTTCAGGATAGGGCACCCTCCCTACTGGGCAAGTACCCTCAACTATCCTGTCTTCTGTCCAGGGCAGTGCACCAGTGTAGCTCACTCTAATCTAGCACAGGCACCTTAGGCACGGTACCTATGCCCTAAGCTCAAGTCCTTCCCTAACGCCTGGACTGTCCTACTGGTGCACTGTCCTTCTTTCCGGGCCGCAGGTTATGGTTATACCTGGTGCCACCAGGCACTGTCTCATCAATAAAAAGGGGGTGAAACTCAAGGTCAGTTGGGCATTGAGGCTTAGACTCTTTTGCATCAGAAGCGTGAGTATCTGGGGCAGTCCTTATTTCATCACTTTCTTCATCTGTCTGTGCCCACCTCAGTTGGGCGTCAGAGAAGGGAACGAATCGGGGCACCCGCTCTTCTTCCTGGTCAGCAATGCCGTTGAGAACTCACTGATCATATAGAAGTGGAAGGGGGATCCTTTTGATGTGCGATCCATGCATCCAGTGCCTCCTGCCTTCAAGCTTCACTGCGGTGCGGGTGGCGAGCAGGACAAGCAGAGGCCACTTCCACCTTGGTTCCAGGCAATTCTTTATTTGAAAATTATTTTCAAGAACAAAATCCCTGTGCTTTAGCTGATGTCCGGGCCCCTCTGGTACTGGTTGCAGCGTGGCGTGAATCTGTTTGTGGATATATTGAAGATCATTAGAAAATTCATATAGATAATCTATCAGTAAGGGGTACTCTATCTTGGAAAAGCACTTGGGTCTTGGGACGCCCCAAGACCCAAGATGTTGGTGGGGAGTCCGAAGACCACCTCATACGGGGACAACCCTGTTCTAGAATGCGCTAACGCCCTGGTAGATAACAAAGCCAAAGGTGACGCATCCGGCCATTGCAATCCGGTGCTTTCTTGAATCTTTGCTGACATCGGTTTGAGAGTACCATTGCACTTCTCAACCAGGCCTGATGACTGGGGGTTGTTCGCAGCATGAAACTTCTGCTTAATAGACAAGCCTTTGCACACCATTTCAATGACTTTTGAATTGAAGTGACTTCTATTG